>NC_134136.1:107218995-107522875 GCF_040939455.1 Microcebus murinus
AGAAAAACTCTTGTACATATTGGCCTAGGCAAAGAATTTATGACTAAGACCTCAGTGGCAACTATGGCAACAACAAAAATAAATAAATGGGAGTTGATTAAATTAAAAAGGTTCTACACAGCTAAGGAAACAATCAAAAGAGCAAACAGACAACCTACAGAATGGGAGAAATTATTCGCAAGCTAAATATCCAATAAAGGGCTAATAATCAGAATTTACAAAGAACTCGAGCAAATCGGCAAGACAAAAAAATAAAAAAACCTATTAAAAAGTGGGCAAAAAACATGAACAGAAGCTTCACAGAAAAAGAAAAACAAATGTCCAATAAACTTATTAAAAAATGCTCAAAATCACTAATCACTAGGGAAAGGCAAATCAAAACCACAATGAGCTATCACCTAGTTCCAGTTAGAATTTTTGCATACATTCTTTCAATGGTGATTTTCCTAAAGATAACTTGGCATGCATTACAGAGCCTTGTGATTATAGTAGTAATGTTGTACATATCAAAATTTCTAAGAGAGAAAATTTAAAATGTTCTCACTACAAAAAATGTTAAGTATTTGAGGTGATGGACATATTAACTTGCTTGATTTAAATATTCTACATTATATTTATAAATTATAATATCACTTTGAAACTTAAAAATTTATATAATTATAAATTTCTAATTTCTAATTAAAAAGACATATAAAAGTTTGAATTCTCATAAGTCTTTGATTCTTGCCAACACCATTTCTATGACTTAATTTAAGCTGTCCACTGCTGCATTAATACATACCATTAAACAAAACTACTCTACATTATAGGCATAGTAATAGGATTAAACTCACCTGGCTTCCAACCAAAAGCAACACCACTAACATTAAAATAAAATATCCTCATTGCGAATTAGTAATGTCATATTAATGGAAGCTAAAGGCATCTAGAATTTTTTTGGCTTATTTGCATGTGGATATATACTTGAGATTTCCCTTCTGAAAAAAAGGTAGCTGTTTAAAGGAAACCCTAGTGTAAAATTTAGAAAACAGACATAGAAAACTGGTAAAATATCCAACTTACAGCTAGTTGGGACAAGATTTTTCCATGCCACATCCTTTATGTCATATTTTCCTTAGTCTACTTCAATTTATGAATTTAATTCTTCATTAAAAAAGCACAGAATGATTCTCCATGTTATAGAAGGTACATATTCTGAACTTGAATGATAAAAAAGCTTAGTTTATTAAGATTCTAAATTCAAAAATATTTACTTTCGTCTAGGCTTTCATTCTCAATTCTGATGCTTATATCCAATTCAGAGAGTATCAGTCTATTACTCATCTCCTATTTTTCAGAGATCTTCTGATGTATTTCAACAAAAAACATTTGCAGTGAGGTGGGTTTGATTCCACTTGGTGTTTGATCAGAAAGAAAGTATTTAATTACTTGGACACCAAGTTTTCTCATCTGGAATATGAAGCTAATTTTATTTTATCAATAGGATTTTTTGAGGATTATGATAAAACTAATTTATAAAGTATTATACAAATATTGGTTGTTATTTTCACAGGAAAGGATGCTATTTAAAAATGTATTCATAAACACATTTTTAAATTAAAAAATAAAATAAAAATGCATTCAGACCTCTACATATTATATATATAAGCATTGATGTATTATATCTAATGCTCATAAATATACAAACACACCCACAAACCCTACTATGTGTCAGTAAATCTCTTTTTTTGTTCCAGAGGAAGGTGCAAATGTTATGCTAAAGAATTATTTTTATAAAGGCCTAAGTGTTCATAAGAGATATAAACTATTATTTGACTGTTTCATATGAGTTACATAGAAAAATAATGTTATTCCATTTCCAAGGATTCAAAAACATACAAAATATTATATCAAAATCACATTTATATAATGGTGATATTAAAATAAAGCTGCCGGGCGTGGTGGCTCACGCCTGTAATCCTAGCACTCTGGGAGGCTGAGGTGGGCGGATTGCTCGAGGTCAGGAGTTCGAAACCAGCCTGAGCAAGACCCCGTCTCTACTAAAAATAGAAAGAAATTAATTGACCAATTAGCCGGGCATGGTGGTGCATGCCTGTAGTCCCAGCTATTTGGGAGGCTGAGGCAGGAGGATCACTTGAGCCAGGAGATTGAGGTTGCTGTGAGCTAGGCTGACGCCACGGCACTCACTCTAGCCTGGGCAACAAAGTGAGACTCTGTCTCAAAAAAATAAAAATAAAAAATAAAATAAAATAAAATAAAATAAAATAAAGCTAAGAGGAAAGTCAGTGCATAACAATAAAACATCTTTTCATGACACTATATTAATTTTATTTGTATTAAAATACATTTTAAAAATGAATATCCTATCTTGCAAACACTGTCTACTATGGCAGACACTAAACAAACTTGTTTAATAACAAGACTGAAATTAGATTTCCTTCAGATGCTGTCTTTAGAATTTGGGGAATAGAGCTATTCATCTCTGGATGTGTTTTTGGAGAAGTGTCAGTATCTTGACAATGAATAACAAAATTGCTTTATACCGTTAGATATTTCTGATGCAATCTTTGCCCACTCATGGGCTGTATGAAATTTTTTGCCAATCTTGTCACCAAGACAAGTGTATCTGATCTTTCTGACTCAAATTGAATACTTTTCAGCAAAGCATTGTCTTTATCATTGAATTCCCCATTCATATGTTCTGAAAGCAATCAGCATGGTTATCACAATAACTTTTTTAAAAAATCAATAAAATTCAACATAAAAATGTATCATATTTTGTACCCATTGTATACTTAATGCTGCATGAAATTTACTTGCCTTAATTTCTTTTAGAAATTATAGCACGATTATGGCACATTTTTCTTAATATAGAATTGAATCTAATGCATACTTTCCTCTTATTTACTTCAGGTAATTAAGCCTTATCTCCTCATTTATAAGATGAGATAGTTTTACTTTTTAAGCAGGGAGTTCCTAACTATGGCAGGGACAGGTAGTCAGACAACCATACCCACTTTCTCCACCCTTGAAAGTATGGAATTTTCACTCAGAAGCAGGCACTCAGCTAAGCACCACACTAGCCTTGTAGCTACCATGTTTCCCCCCAAATAAGACCTACCCTTAAAATAAGCCCTAGCAGGATTTCTAAGCATTTGCACAATATAAGCCCTACCCCGAAAATAAGACCCAGTGATGGGCGTGGCTACGCAGCCTATCTTCACAACCCATGCATTTCGTGGCAGAGAGGTAAAGAAGACTAAAATAGAATGACAAGAAATCAGCATGGAAACTTGGTGAAGCCTAGCCTGCAGAGGTCGTGATTTGGGTGAAGAATTCATAGGATAAAATCACTGACAGTGTTGTTACCAATGTACTCCGAGAATGTTACATGGATAAGAGCTGCTCATTTAATGAGAGCTCTATTGCTTGACATGAGAGATTGGGGCCAATGGTTCTAAAGGAAATAGAGTTGCAAGAAATTCAGGATGGAATTCAGGGTTTGGAGAGTTATGATGATGTTACAGAAGAAGATGACTTAACTATATTTGAATAAATGTAGATATTTTGTACTGTACTTAAAAAAAAAAAAAAACGACACATCCCCTGAAAATAAGCCCTAGGGTGTCTTCTTGAGGAAAAATAAATATAAGACCCTGTCTTATTTTCGGGGAAACAAGGTAGGTATAACCATATGCCTGTTTCATCCAGTGGGCTGATATGCATAACTTCTACAAAAAGGCTTTTAAGAAGTCATTGTGGCTTTTCTATCTTTTCTTCCCCTCTTCACTGGCTATATGCAGAAGAAAATTATGACATGGCAAAATAAAGGGAGATGTCCCTAGAAAAATATTAGTCACCAACAAGGAACACCTGTATTGAACTTATACCTGGGCTATATATAAACTATTGTTTTAAGCTGTTGATATATGGGCATTTATGTGTTATAGGAGCTAATATAATGAAATCATATTTTCTTTCAAACTATTGATTTAAATAAAAATGAATAGAATTTGGTTATATCAAGCCACCCAGCATAATGCACATCCTTTGGGAGAGATAAGAGATGATGAATAGTTATTCTATATCACCTCAAAGTTTGTGGTACTATGGCTTGCAGCCAATTGATATATTACAGTTTTACTTAAAAAATTAGAAAACATTACTATTTAGTCAAAACTAGAAAATAGATTAGGAGGTTTTTGACAAGTGTGAGATTTTAAATTTGAAATATAAACTAGTTTCATAGAATGATCATTTTTAGGGTCTAGGACAGTGGCAAAGCTGAAAGAAAAGTTGAATGTATAGTCATCACCCATAAACTCTTGACTTAGTACAGAGTATGCACAAAGTACTAAGGGAAGTGACTTTTGTGGGATAAAAATATGGAGGAAAACCTTTTGTAGTTCAGGAACACATGCTTCCAAGGTTGGTACAACTGAAGGTCAGTTTGATAATGGGTACAGAACACATTGTAGAAAGCAATAAAAGCCAAACATAGAGAGCTATATTTTATTTAGTAGAAACATGGATTTTATTAACAGGATAATGCCCAGATCTTTCATTTTTGACAGTAATTGTGGGAGCATTTGGACAAGTGGCTATTGTAATAATCTAGGCAACAATTTCCCTGGGTCATCCCAGCAGAAATTATAGAATTTAAAGCCACTTCCTCTAGTATTTCTATTTAGAATGGGAAACTATTTACAGTGATTTAATATAAAATAATATCATAAGTATAATAAGACATTAGATATAAAAAGGAAGTTTACTTATTCTTGGAGTTTTCTATGATTGATGATCAATTGATGGATTATTTTTATTTTTTATACACTAAATGTATTTGAGGGAGCTAATTTTAAAAGCAATATAAAGATATCAATTATATAATAAATTGCCTGAAATTAAATGTATTTGTACAATATAAAATACACATTTGGAGAGAGTATGCTGACTGTAACACTAATAAATTTATTAATTCATTTGTTTAATTGTTCATTAAGTATTTGATTTTCTACTGCTTTAGGCCCTGGAGATATAGCAGTGAATGAATTCCACAAAATTCTTGCCTTATGAAGCTTAAACTCTAGAACTACAAGTAAAAATAAGGACAGACAAATAAATATATTATACAAATCAGGTCATGGCAAATGCTATGAAGAAAAGTAGAGCAGGGTAAAGAGACAGAGAATGAAAGGGATGGAGAGGTTGGCTCTATTTTAGAGAGGATTTATAGGGAAGGCCTTTCAACTACTGGGACATTTAAAAATAGAGTTGCATTAAGTGAGCAGTTGAATCCTGTGATGTCTCTCTAGAGAAAAAGTATTTCCATACTAAAGGATCAGCAAGTGCAAAGGCCCTGAGGCTGGACCTCTCTATCACTTGGCTCCCCATGAGACTGGTCTGACTAGAAGTGAAGTCATGAAGAGCATATTATTAGCTCATGTGATATTCATTTTGATTACCAAGTTGCTTTAATGTAAATTTAATTAGCTTTATCTCCAGAAAAACACTTTTCAGACCACAGAAAAATCTTTTGGCCTACATTCAAACAGTCTTGAGAAGGAGTCTCATTTCTATCGTTGTGAAGCTATATGAAAATTAAGGTGGGGCCATCCTCATTTAGTGATTACGCCAGACTTAGACTGAAACAGATTAAGTAAATGAGAGTTTGTCACATGTCACATGTAAAGTTCAACTATTACAGAAGAAATAAAAGCCTACACAAACCTATTACTCTAAGTAGATTTCTAAATTTTTTAAATGATGACAGCATAAATGTCATGTAATCATTGACGAATTTTCTAATTCCCATTTCCCATTATGCAAATACACACACACAATCCACCCCCACTCCTCTGTGCTCCCACTGTTCAAATTACCATTATATCAAGGGTTGTGGTTGTATCTTCACAATATTTTTAAAGTGCCTGGCTCCTGGGAGGTGCATAATAACAGTTGGTTGAATGGAACTATAATAGCATCCCCTCTTATGACTCTCCAATCTATATGAGTTTCTTTATCCCTTTTGCTATTTCAGTGGTTGACTATTTTAGTACTAGATAGAGACACAATAATCTAAGTGACAAGCTCAGAATAAAAGCACTAGTTAGTTCATCAAGAATGAGAAGCTTTCATTTTATCTCTGAGGTTTATACATTATTCATTCTTAAGGATTAGCTCAAGACCTAAATAGACTCTAGATGTTAAATGAAACCATTCCAAGTAGAATGGACAAGAGAACACCAATATATTTATATAAAGTACTAGTAGGCCCTAACTAAATCAGCAATTCTGATACTCCTTCTGACTATATTATACCCAGTGCTGGGGTTAGTATGAGGGAAAAACAAAATGACAGTGTAAAACTTGTCTAGAAGAAGATAGAACTAGAAGAGAGGAATATAGAAGAGTGGGCTGTCAGTGCCTAACTGATGTGGACATTGGTTGGCCATTCATAATTTGCTATGGTAAATCACAAAGTCTTTTCTAAAGCAGATTCTGCTGCAAAAGTTTTTGATTCTTCCCTGAGGTCATTTAAATAGGTCTTTGTTTCATTCTTTAATGTCATTATTAATTGATGACATATTCTACTATATGCACTTATATCCCACAAGATAGATCTCCTTTTTATGGCCTATTAGCCCAACTACTAATTTAATATAAGTCATTATTAATAGAAATATAATTATATATCTTTATTTCCTAATCTTTTCTCCCTGCTTTTAGAAGGGGGGAACAACAATTTAAGTAAAAGAAATATAAACATCATTTTAAAAATCAGCAATAGCATGAATAACAATGGTTAGCCTTTACTCTGTACCATACTGTTATAAGTATGTCACATACATTCACTCATTTATTATTATCCACATTTCACAAATGAGAAAACTGAGGCACAAATTGGTCGTGTCAATTTTTCAAGGTCACACAGCTGGTAAGAAGCAGAGCCAGGCTTCAAAGAAAGACAGTGCAGCTCTAGAGCCTATGCTCTATACTCTTACAAGGAGGTAGCTATTTTAAATGGACAGAAATAGTCTGAGCTCAGGAGAGTTTCTCACTATGTATGTGGACTAATTTATCACTTCCTAATCAATCTCTGGATACTAAAGAGTTAACATAGAATGATTTAAGAACTGAGACCCAACAGAGTCTCCTATGTCAAGCAGGACTAAGGCCCAGCATAATTTCCCATGATGGCTAACATATAGTTGTGTTGGGAAGAGAAACATCACACTTGCAACACAGCCTAACTGTTTAAGCTCAAACAACTTTAGAGCAACTCTTTTAGACCTATATGTTCCAAGATAACACCACAGACTCACAGCAACTCACCTAGTTAACCAATTCTGACCAATCTCTCTCTGTCCAGACTACTCTTAGAACCATCAGCTCAGTCTGTAAAAGTCTCTAAGTATCCTTCCCTCCTGCTCCTTTTTTGAATGGTTATGGAGATTCTGTGAAGGTGGTGCTCTCTCTTGCTCAGTAAGTTTAACAAGCTCAGGTTTGGATGATTGAAATATTTGCCTGGAGTACACTGTGGGCGTTTCTACGATATTCATGCATAAACTAAAACTAGAGCTGACTGAAAAGTTAGTGTTTGTAGTCAGCAAGAGAAATCCAATTATTAGATGAGGATCCTTTTTTCTTTTCTTTTCCCTTTCTTGCCTTCCTTTTCTTCCTTCCCTCCTCTCCTTTATTTCTTTCTTTATTTTCATTACTTTTTAATTTTCTTTTTATTTCAGCATATTCTAGGGGTATGAATGTTTAGGTTACATATATTTTCTTTCCTTCTTTTCTTTCACTCTCTTTTTTTTAAAAGCTTCTCATGAATGGTGTTTCTTAGTTTTCAATGTTATATTTTCTGAACATCTTGGATTTTTAGAAAAGTCCGCATCTGATCCATTTCCACAACCTATCCATATTCCCATGTCTACATATATATGTCTATTGATAGTTTACTTCCATCCTAACTTCTACTCTGGGCTTCAGTTTACACTTGCAATGTATGATATTCTGATTTCTGGCCCATCCTAGATCAGAGGAAATCTGTGATTATCAATGGAAGCACACATGAAATGGCTAGGAACATACAAAGGTCAGCTTAAGATGAATTGGCCACCAGAAAGACATACCCAACACATATACTCCTCAACACCCAAACCGGAGCAACAATGTACCCAAGATGTAAGGATGTGAAGATTAAGGATGTCTGAAATTCCCGAGGAAAAATGGCCTGCTAAGAGGCAAGGGTACCAGGATTGTAGCATAAACTAGTTATCTATTCAAATTTACTAAAAATATATTGTTAAAAATATTTTAATAATGTAATCAGAATGTACTGAGTACCCCCTCATGCAAGTCATAGGACTAAACCCTGAGGGAAAGGGAACGATTCATAAGACACAACTTCTCCTTTAAAGCTGTTTAAGTCCACAGCAAATTACACTAAAACACAAATTCTAAGCACATTTTAAGTTAATCTGGATTTATTCTTTTGGGTTTGTTCTTTGAGATAGTATACTTATTAATGCAGAATAAATTGTTTCAAGTACAATGAGGAATTGTTCCCTAAGCCTTTCTATTTATGAAACCTCAAAGCTAAACCACTGATCTTCGGAAATGCTTAATTATCTAAACAAAGTAAATAAACTCATCCAACCAAAAATATGCCTATGCATGAAAGCTGATGTTTTATGATTATAAAATGTCAGACAAAATAGTATGAGATTAGAAAAACATTATATTGCATTTTATTCACTGATAAAGTGAATGAAGCTAAATGGGTCATGAAAAAGAATATTCAGTTTTATAGGGCATGAGGCATATATAGCAGGATAAATTTCTGTCCTTTCTTTTTTTATTTTTACAGTGATTAAAAGTAAGCAACAAGCCCCACAATTATCTGAGTAATTAGACTTTCTCAATTAAAAACAAGTGCTGATAAGATTAGCTGGATTTCTAGGTCACTTTATTTTGAAGCATTATTAATTTATCCAGGTCAGAATCTTATATCCAGGGCTACAGACTAGACAGAGAGTTCCTAGTTGTTAAGTTGGATTTTTTTTGTGGTAGTCGGGGAAATCCTATTGAGCTAGGAAATTAATGGGAGGATGCACTTAAAATAATTAGGATACTGCCTAATGTGTTGTAAACAATATTAGTGGTTATTATTTTGTCAAAACATATTTTAAGTAAGTGTAGAATCTCAGAAATTTTATCCCCAGATAAAAAGAAACCTTTAATATTGTTTATGGTAAGAATTAAATATTATTTTTCATGTACTCTTATTCTTATTACTATCATTATTGTTTCATTTATTTAGGAAAAATGACATTTTCTCTGAGATGGGGATATTAGAATAACTAAGAATAAGACCCCTGAATTCAGGACTTTAGCAAAGCAATTTTCCAAAAGAAATGAGATATTTTAAACTTTGGAACAGATTATCCCTTTCTATTGGGCAAACTTTTATCACTCCCATCAGCATTTAGATATGTAAATGCAAAACAAAGACATTCTTTTGCAAAGAAGAAATCCAGATGCTTCCATAAGAAGCCCAACTGTTTTGCATACTCATGTAAAGATCTATCATAAGGATGGGAATAGTTACTTTCTACAGATAAGCTTTACTATAGGAAGCTTTTCTTTTTGTTTTATTTTTTAGTATGGAATTCAACACTCTTATGCTATGTCCATATTGCTGCTTATTTTTCAGTGTTTAGGTTTCTGTCTGCGTGTGCACATGTGTTAGCACATAACTAAGCACACTCGCACATGTGCACACCCATTTAATCATACAAGAAGGAATCCTGATGAGAATTCTGAAAGGAGACATGCCTCTAAACATTACTGGAAAAAAGACGATGGATGAGACCTGAGCTTGATGTGGTTTGACACAGATTTGGCAGTTGATGCTGTTAATTAAAAAGAAATAATGCAGAATATATGGGAGATACTGATTACTGTGTGTTGATGTAATTGCCATATGCCACTACCAGTTAAGAACTGTGGAGGATAATTTCCCCTGAAAAGAGTAGAGATTTCTACTGTCAAACATCTTTCAAAATAGCAGATTCTGGCAAAAGACATTAAGGATTTTGATCTATGGTGAGGGAAAAAGTTTCTTCCTTGGTGCCTCCTGTGATTCAAGTCTTGAACCCTGTGGAAATTATCACTGCTGTAGTACTCTCACTGAGGGCAGTTCAACTGGCCCTAAAGCTATACAGTAGGCCAACAGGCCAGCTAAGCTAAGGATTTGGACAGTAGAAAACCCTTTAGGAGATATACTAGTATTTAATTATTGCTATAAAGATTCCCCAAAACTCACAACTAATGAAGACAGAGCACACTATAGGGGGGAAGGGCACACCTCTAGGCCAGGCTTGGGTGAGGCAAAGGCATTACTTGTAACCAAAATGTTTGCACCCCTATAATATTATGAAATAAAAAAAAGAAGTCTGACGAAGACTCATTAGCCTAAACCCATGTGTCAGCAGGGCTTTGTTTCTTTCTTGAAATTCTAGAGGAGAATCTGTTTCTTTGCCTTTTCTAGCTTTTAGAGGACGCCTGTAGTCATTGGCCGTTGGTCCTCTTCCTCCTTCTTCAAAGCAAGCAATAACTGGTGTAGTTATTCTAAAATTAAATCAGTCTGATTTACTCTTGTACCTCTCTCTTTCACTTTTAAACATCCAGGTGACCATATGGGGCCCACTCAGATAATCGAGAATAATCTCTCTCTTTTAAGGTCAGCTAATTACAGCCACAATTCCATATGTAACCTTAATTCTCTTTTGCCATGCAATATAACATATTCACAGGTTCTAGGGATTAGAATGTGAATGAACATCTTTCAGGAGCCAGCATTCTACCTACCACAGAGGAATTTAAGCCTGAAGACTTAAAAATAAAAGTCATTATCCAGCACTCAGTTTTCAGTTTGTCTCTGATGTAATTCTTTTCTGGTATTCCAAGCATTCAATATCTTTATGCACCCTAATTATTTTTGTAAAATGATTATTGCAGTAAATCTGACTACATTAAAATGAATATTTTAAGCTCATTGGTAATATAAGAATTATGTCATTATTCCACTGATAGGTGGCACAGTACCTCATACAATTCCCAGAGACTGAAATTTCAAATGAAAGCCATCCTATTCCTCCAGTTGTGTGAATTTTACTCCACACAAGGAAATCATTACTGGATAGAAATTGAGAAAAATGTTGCTCACACAGTTACACATAATATTTATATTAATATGCTACCAAGTTTTTATTCAGCTTTTTTGATAGCTGCATCAAAATATCATTTGTTGCACATTGCTTTTTCCTTGAGGTTTAAAAAATGTTTAAGAAAGCAACTTAATGAAAGGGAGAATAAGAGAACTATACTAAAGATCAACAAAAACAGAAGCTGGTTTTTTGAAAAGATAAACAAAATTGATGGCCCTCCTGCTAGATTGACAAGGACTCAAAGGAAAGGACTCTAATAAACTCAGTAAGAAATGAAAAAGGAGAGATCACAACAGACACTACAGAAATACAAAACACTATATTTGACTACTATAAAAAACTATATACCTGAAAACTACAGCACAAAGACGAAATGGACAAATTCCTGGATTCATACAACCTCCCTATGTTCACCCAGGAGGTAACGGAATTCTTGAACAGACCAATCTCAAGCTCAGAAATTGGAGCAGTAATTAAAAATCTCCTCAAACGGAAAAGTCCAGGGCCACATGGCTACACTTCAGGGTTCTACCAAACATATAAAGATGAACTCATACCTATACTACAGAAACTATTCCACACCATTGAGAAGGATGGTATCCTTCCTAACTCATTCTATGAAGCCAACATCACCTTGATATCTTAGCCAGGAAAGGACGCAACAAAAAAAGAAAATTACAGACCAATATCCCTCATGAATATAGATGCAAAAATCTTAAATAAAATTTTAGCAAATAGAATTCAGCAGCACATCAAAAAAATAATTCACCATGACCAAGCGGGCTTTATTCCAGGGATGCAAGGCTGGTTCAACATACGCAAGTCTATAAATGCAATTCACTTCATAAATAAAATCAAGAAGAAAGACTATATGATTCTGTCAATAGATGCAGAAAAAGCATTTGACAAAGTCCAACACATCTTTATGATAAAAACTCTCAACAAAATAGGCATAGATGGCTCATACCTTAAATTTATCAAATCCGTGTATGACAAACCCACTGCTAATATCATTCTAAATGGGCAAAAATTGAAATCATTCTCTCTTCGAACCGGAACTAGACAAGGATGCCCACTATCTCCTCTTCTATTCAACATAGTGCTCGAAGTCCTAGCTATAGCAATCAGGCAAGAGAGGGATATTAAGCACATCCAAGTGGGGGCAGATGAGATCAAACTCTCACTCTTTGCCGATGGCATGATATGATATTATACCTAAAACAACCCATGGATTCATCCAAGAAACTCCTAGATTTAATAAATGAATTTTGTAAAGTTTCAGGTTATAAAATCAATATATACAAATCAAAAGCATTCATATATGCCAAGAAACATCAGGCAGAAACTCAAACCAAAAACACAATACCCTTTACTATAGTCCCAAAGAAAATTAAGTATCTAGGAGTATACTTAACAAAAGATATGAAAGATTTATACAGGGAGAACTATGAAACACTAAAAAAAGAAATTGCAGATGATTTAAACAGATGGAAAAATCTACCTTGTTCATGGATTGGTAGAATTAACATCGTTAAAATGTCAATATTACCTAAAGTGATCTACAGAATTAATGGAATCCCCATCAAAATACCACCAGCATTCTTTACAGATCTAGAAAAAATAATTCTGCACTTTGTATGGAACCAGAAAAAACCTCGTATAACCAAAGCAATCTTAAGTAAAAAGAACAAACTGGGAAGCATCAGTCTTCTTGACTTCAAGCTGTGCTATAAAGCAGTAATAGGTATATCATCCTGGCACTGGTACAAGAACAGAAGCATCGCTATCTGGAATAGATCTGAGATACCAGTGATGAAACCATCAGTATACTGTAATCTAATCTTTGATAAAGCAGACAAAAATATACAATGGGTAAAAGAATCCCTCTTCAATAAATGGTGCTGGGAAAACTGGTGAACTACATGCAGAAGAGTGAATCAGGATCCCTACCTCTCACCTCTCACAAAAATTCACTCAAGATGGATAACAGACTTAAACCTAAGGAATGAAACCTTAAGAATCCTAGGGGGGGAGGGAATACATCTAACCCTTTCAAGGGAAAGGTTAAGATATACAATGTAACCCAAAGGTTGAAAAAAAAGGGAACAAACAAACAAACAAACAAACTTTTATCGGGTGGTGGGCAAATGGGAGGGGGGAGGAGGGGAACAATTTACACTTACAAAATAGGTGCGATGCACACCACCTGAGGGTAGGACACGTTTGATGTTTTGGTGAGGTTGGGGGAGGAGTGGCAGGGGCAATATATGTAACCCTAACAATATTTGTACTCCCATAATATGAAAAAATAAAAAAAAAAGAATCCTAGAAGAAGATGTTGCAAAAACCCTATCAGACATTAGTCTAGGCAAAGAATTTTTGAGGAAGAGCCCAAGGCAATTGCTGCAGCATCAAAAATAAACAAATGGGATCTCATCAAATTAAAAAGTTTCTGCACAGCCAAGGAAACTATCATTAGAGCAAATAGACAACCCACAGAATGGGAGAAAATATTTGCTCTCTACACTTCTGATAAAGGTCTAATAATAAGAATCTATCTAGAACTTAAAAGAATTAACAAGAAAAAATCAAAGAACCCCATCAAGAAATGGGCAATGGAAATAAACAGAAACTTCTCTAAAGAAGACAGAATAATGGCCTGCAAACATATAAAAAAATACTCAACATTTCTAACCATCAGAGAAATGCAAATCAAAACCACAATGAGGCCGGGCGCTGTGGCTCACGCCTGTAATCCTAGCTCTTGGGAGGCCGAGGCGGGCGGATTGCTCAAGGTCAGGAGTTCAAAACCAGCCTGAGCAAGAGCGAGACCCCGTCTCTACTATAAATAGAAAGAAATTAATTGGCCAACTGATATATATATAAAAAAAAATTAGCCGGGCATGGTGGCGCATGCCTGTAGTCCCAGCTACCCGGGAGGCTGAGGCAGAAGGATCACTCGAGCCCAGGAGTTTGAGGTTGCTGTGAGCTAGGACGCCACGGCACTCACTCTAGCCTGGGCAACAAAGCGAGACTCTGTCTCAAAAAAAAAAAAAAAAAACCACAATGAGATACCACCTAACCCCAGTGAGATTGGCCTGTATCAAAAAAATCCCAAAACAACAAATGCTGGCGAGGATGTGGAGAGACAAGAACACTCTTACACTGCTGGTGGGACTGCAAATTAGTGCAACCTTTGTGGAAAAGAATTTGGAGATACTTCAACAGCTAGAAATAGAAATACCATTCGACCCTGCAATAGCATTGTTGGGCATCTACCCAAAAGAGCATAAGACATTCTATTATAAAGACATTTGCACCCAAATGTTTATGGCAGCACAATTCACTATTGCAAGGTCATAGAAACAACCCAAGTGCCTGTCAATTCATGAGTGGATTAATAAAATATGGTATATGCTCACAATAGAATATTACTCAATTCTAAGAAAGGACAGTGAGGTAGCACCATTTATGCTATCCTGGATTAAGCTTAAGCCTGTTATCCAAAGTGAGGCGACACAAAATCAGGAAAATGGACTCCACATCTACTCGCCATCAAATTGGTACTGACTGATTAAAACTATGGTGCTCAAATGGTGGTAGTACTCATCTGGGATTGGGGAATAGGGAGACCCACATCCTAGGGATGTGGCTAGCATTGTTGGAGGGAAGGGAATACCTCTAACCCTTCTTAGGGAGAGGGAAAGATATACAATATAACCAAACTGTCAAAAAAAAAAAAAACCCAAAACTTTTATCAGGTGGTGGGCAGGTGGAGGGGAGGAGGGGAAGGGTGTATACTTACATAATGGGTGTCGTGCGCACCACCTGGGGGTTGAACACCCTTGAAGCTCTGGCACGGTGGTGGGGAGGGGTGGCAGGGGCAATATATGTAATCCTAACAATATTTGTGCCCCCATAATATAATGAAATAAAAGGAAAATGTGTTTAATAAATCATTTACATGTTCAAGTAATTTTTTAGCATGAACATTTAGATATTTTTTAAAGTTTTCTTTTGAAATAAAACTAGTTTCGATTTTATAGATTATCTGCCATCCAAAATATTTTTGAGAAATTATTTGAATTTTAAGTATTAGCCTCAATTTGTATTATGGTTTAATTATGTGATCACTTATATTTCATCTACAAAGGTACATGTAGTATATCTTCTCCTTTATATGCACCATATGATTTTTACATATAAATCATGATCTGTGCATTCATATAGCACACTACTCATAGTGCACTCATTTACCTAAAAAGTAGTGTGTACTATTTGTGTACTCAATAATAATAAAATCTATTAAGACAAAATGTGTTTTTCATTTCTAATTGTAAGTCATTTTTACCGTAGAAGTTACCAGAAGGATTTTTCCAAAATTATATGATCCACCCAGCAAGTACTCAATCTCTTTCTCTTTCTATCAACTCTTGTACCATGTATAGAATTCCCAACAACAACCTAGCATTCTGCCCCACAGAAAATTTTGGTTCCTTTTATGAGAAGTATGTGTTATTCATTTGTAGATAAAGTTTGATACTTTGTAAAACTTATTCCATAAGAATATGTATAATTATCAATTAGCTTAGAGATAGATTATTTTATATATTTCTGAGAACCTGCCTACAGCTTGTTATAAATAAATCCTCAGGTCTATAATTTAGCATACTTAATATTATAATTTTAAAAATCACCTTCATCAGTATTACTTTGTTTAAATGAAGTAAGATAATCAGGAAGGCCTTTCTCCAGCTTTGGCAGACAACTAAATAGGATGAATAAAAATAGGAGGTAAAACCAATACTGGGATATGGACCATTTAGTTGTTTCTTAATGTTAATTCTTTGTATCGATCATTTAATTTAACTCATCAGCTTGATGGTGGCTTATCTGATCGGAACTTTAAAATCCTGACTGGTCTTTATACATATTAATATATGACCTTCACACTTTCATGTAATCTGCTAATTTAAAATCCATGTCTTTGCAAACATTTAATGGGCATTTACTAAAAATCAGACATTCTTTTATTCAACTAGGAACGAGAAAGATCCTTGTACATGAAGAAGTCACCATCAGTTATAGGATTGGACAAGGCCATGATCACCAACAGTTTTATGATGAGGCAGCAGTATTGTGGTAGGAACAAATTCCACTGGAATATACATGTCAGCATTTATTCTTTTTTGAAGGTTGGGAGTTTTATATTACTTTGAATGTCATCGACACAAAGTAAAACATGAGAAAAACCACTATTCTTGCTTCTGTTATCATTGTACTAAACAGTATTAAAAAAAAAAAACACCACCAACAAAACCGATATAGAAGACAAAAAACATTGTACTTTCCATATCATACTCGACAGAAATGGTGTCATATTATTTATTTTTATATGCAACTCAAATATACCTGGAACACAGTAGATATTAAATAAGCATTAAATATGTAATTAAATGAATTGAGTAACTTGTCATACTACCTAACTCCTACCTATTCCAGGACTTTCTCTGGCCTTCCTACTGCCTTTGAATGTGTCAGTTCTCTTCCTGTAACCAAATTCATGGCCTATACCTACCTTATCCCTCTTATTCTATCTTTCCATGCATTGACAAGATGTACACATGAGCATGTTCACACACAGAGTGCAAGATAAGGCAAAATAGCTTTACCTCTCTATCTCAGAGACTAAACTAGCTTAAATATAAGGAGAAATGCTTACTAAAGATTTTCAGATATAGTTAAAGATCATTTGAATCACCTTTGAGAGCCATAAAATTATATGTGTCTGCTCTACTTTCTCTTTATTCCACAAATATATGGTATTCTACTCAAAGGATAGCAAGATACCTTAGTTTATATCTTAACACTCTCAGTATTCATGTGTGCTCCCAGATAAGAAAAGAATTTATTATTGTCCCTTGCTTAATCCTAGTTGCATTTAAATATTAAATAGAAACACGATAATGTTTTAAGAATAAAGACCAATTTTGAATGTATTCTAATGAAAATTATGGAAGTGATCATTTCCTAAGATATATTCAATGTAAGACAGATAATTTTATAGGCCATGCTCTCCATTAATAGTAATGAAAATGGTTTCTTTTCTCCTATATGCATTAGATATTATGATTAGAAATCATTAGATTATCAAAGAAAACAAACAGACCTCAAATCCAGTGTGTATAATATAAAATAGCATAAAGGCAAAACAAAAGACTAAGAATGGTTGAATATGTATTTAGGACCAGAGAAACAGGCTACTCTGACAGTGGTTAAATCAACAAAGCATATGGTCTTTCTGGGGCTCAGCTGTGAAATGCAGAGTGAAAGAAAAGCATTACAAGCTGTTGGGACAGAAAGTGCTAAAGCCTTGAATTGTGTAAATACCATTCTCAGTAATTGTATATAAAAGTGAATGAAGTTAGAGCCAGCATAGAAGTACTGCTAGCAGTTAGAAAGCTCTTCCTGCGGTCAAGGAAAGAGATGAGAATGACTTGAACTACGTTGGTATGTATAAAGGTGGAGAAGTATGAATGCTTTAGTGATGTGCAGTTGGCCCTCCATATCTGTGTGTGCCACATCACAGATTCAATCAAACTTGGATCAAAAATATTCAGAATAAAACAATAAAAATAACAATACAACAATAAGAATAATAAAAATAAAAAATACAGTGTAACGATTATTTACCTAGCATTTACATTGTATTAAGTATTATAAGTAATCTAGCGATGATTTAAAGCATACAGGAAGATGTGCTCAGTTATATGCAAAGACTTGAGCACCTGTGGATTTTGGTATCAGTGGTGTTCCTGGAACCAAGTGCCAGTAGACAGCAAGGGACAACTGTATTCTGAAAGCATAACCCATAAGGCATCATGATAGATTGAAGTTTTAGAAAAGATGAGAATTGGGAAATCAAGGATGATTTGTAGGTTTTGCTTTGAGCAACTTCGTGAACTGATGATGGCACCACTCACTGGTCTAGGGAAAACTGGAAGAGGATATCTCTATGAAGATATCTATTCAAATAATCATTTACTTGAGGAACATGAGATAATGCAGAATATTGCATAAGAATTTCAGTTATAATTTATACAATTTACATTAAAATTGCTTTTAAAATAACTTTTGAGTCAATAAATCGATGGATTATTTTAAGTAGTCCTAATACTTCTTTTTGTTCATGTTGAAAGCTGTCTCACTGATCAACTTAAGTAATTCAAAAGATAGATTTATTATTATGAAGATTACTGATCTAACCCATTAATCTCAATGGAGACATAGTTAATACATGAGAAAAAAAAAGAAATACCCTAAAGTCATCCATGTGGTTACAGGACAAATTAAATCATCTTTTAAATAGCCCTGGGATGGTCTCAGCCATTAAAGAGCAGAAGGCTAATAAAACAACAGTTCCTACTAAATTGTTTTCTGAGTTTTATAAGTAGATGTCCTCCCTTATATATTTTATTAGCAATATATGTTAACTTTATAGAGAAGCAGTTTCTCTATAGCTCTCAAAAAGGTTAAGAACCTGAGGTGTATTATAGGGCAATTTTTCTTGTAAATGTTGACTTAAAATAGTTTAAAGAGGTTTTTCTCATGTTGTAAGTGATTAATTGTATTGGGTTTAACTTTTAAATGCAGTGCTCAAACCAGGGGGAGGCACACCAATCTGTGCACAAGTGTGGATTATTTAATACAGTGACTTTTGTATAAGTTAGCTAACTTGTCAGTCCTAATGAAAACTTTGTACATGAGAGAAAAAGTCCTGAACTTTTGTTGGAAATTACACATGTTAAACATAAATTGATGATGATCAAACCTTTATTTAAAATGGTGATGGACTTTATTATTAAATAAATTAATTAACTTTAAAAGAAGTAAGGGAATAGAACAGCAGGTTAGGTTCCTGCTCCAAACTCATCTTCACCATTTATTTATAAATTTATGCATTTAATTCCAGCAAATAAAATTAGAGAAGCAGAGTAAGGACTATTGTGTGGATCTATGGGTTTTGCTTTATTCAACATCCCATGTAAAAAATTATGATGTATCTAAATTTTCACTTGACACAAACATTTGTACATTTATTAAAATGGGATACTATTGCCAAACATTCTCCATACTTTAAAAATATTTTACTTTTATGTGAATTAATTTATGGAAATTAGGTTACATTCTGTTTTCTATAACAGTTACCTACATAATTGTTTGCTTATAATTAATTTTCAACTCCTTAGCAGATTCTATATCTTTTTCTTTTTGATGCACTTGGAGTATATAGTACTATTTCTTACATAAAGTTGTTATCAGATGAATAAAAATGCATTTCTATTTAATAAAATGATGACCATGAGGCAAAAAATTCTAATAGTTATCCAGTGTCTGAAACAAATTACAATGTATGAGTTAGAAGTAGGGGCTCCAGAATTTCTAGTTTATCAATGATGTGGTTAAATCTACCCACTGAAAAAAAATATGAGTTTACCCAGCCACCTGCCCAAACACTTGTGATTTACAAAATCATTAGTGTTTTTTTTTCACTTTTAGACTAGTCTATATGCACTTAGCAAAGTGTAAAATAGTCATATTAACTAAAACGATAGTGCTGTATAATAATAATAGAATTAGCTTGTATAAGTAACCAATATTTATGTCCATACAGTAAATTCTAGTTTTAAAAATGTTCACTCCACCTGCAAGATTAAAGTTTGAATTATTCTGGTTTTTCAGTGCCTCTTGATCAATCTGAGGAAAGATTACTTTAAACAGATGAGAACATTCCTTCACACACTGGTTACCTCTGAGTGCCATTTTCTTCACTAGTCTATATCAAAATTAAGGTGAAGAAGACTAGATAAGGGGTGTTATCATTTTATCTTTTGTAATATTTTTGATTAAAATGTACATTTCTACTTAATATGAATATACAGATATTACCTCCTAATAATATATTTATATTATATATGACTGAAATTTTGCTGCAACTAATATTTTAAAACGGATTTACTTAGTTTATGAAAATTTAAAGACTACTTATCTCCTAGTTCATTAATAATCTATATTTTTTGCTTAATTTTTTTCTAATTTATCACATGCATCTCTTATATGTTTTGGTCGAAGAAAAACTGGAAGTACAATAATAGAGAGAAAATTACATAAAATTATTTCATTTTTATCCAGAACCTTATATCTTACTCATTTTTATATTTGTCATTATATTTGAAAACGAGTAAAATGTGCCCTCATTTTCAGCCTTTTAAAACCTAGTTCATGTGCCAGGTTTCTCCAAATACCTAAATAATTAGTGATCATTATTGTTCAATACTAGTCTCCCCATTTCCTGATATATATTCTCAGGCTTTCTTTGATTAACATCTACAATGATATCATGGTCTCCTGTTAGGTTTTAGCTAAAGTGAGGTGAATTTATCAAAGACTTCATCATGTACTATTGCCTCTTGAACAGGAATGAGTTGACTGTGTGTGTGTGTGTGAGATATCACCACTGAGGAATTTAAGATACAGATCAAATCTATTGTGAAAACTAGATTATATTCTGGATTTCAAGGATGCCAAAGACTAGCAGCCACAACTCCAGCTGTGAGCCAACAATATCCCTCAGACCAGGAACCTGGGATGAATGGGAAGGTCACAGGGAAAACAGCAAAATTTTGAATGGGAAATAATAGTAGTTTCCCCTTATCCATGGGGGGTGTCTTCCAAGATGCTCAGCGAATGTCTAAAACCACAAAAAGCACAAAACTCTACTGTTTTTCCCATACATACATACCAATAATAAAGTTTAATGTATAAATTATGCATAATAATAGCTTAACAATTACTACTAATAAAATAAAATAAATATAACAATATACAGTAGTAAATGTGGTCTCTATTTCTCTCTCTCTCTCTCTCAAAATACCTTATTGTAGGTTGGATGTGGTGGCTCACACCTATAATCCTAGCACTCTGAGAAGCCAAGGTGGGAGAATCTCATGAGCTCAGGACTTCGAGACCAGCATGAACCCTGAGCAAGAGTCAGACTCTGTCTCTACTAAAAATAGAAAAAATTAACCAGGCATAGTGGGTGATGTTTGTATTCCCCGCTCCTTGAGAGGCGGAAGCAGGAGGATTGCTTGAGCCCAGGAGTTTGAGGTTGCTGTCAGCTAGGCTGACACCATGGTACTCTAGCCTGGGTGACAGAGTGACACTCTGTCTCAAAAAAAAAAAAAAAAAATCTTATCTCAGCTATTTTTGGACCATGGATGACCATGGGTAGTGGAAACCGTAGAAAGTGTAGCCATGGATAAGGGGAGACTACTGTATTTAATTTGGAGAAAGTCAGCATTTATCCTAGAGGCAGCCAAAGTAATTAGGAAGATCACCTCTCCTTAATTAAGATAACTTATTAGAATAGAAAAGGAACTAACATATAATTTCTGCAACATTCCAGGCATTTGACATATATTTTAGCTACTGTTTCTGAGCCCATACTGCAGGCCAAATACTTACAGAGTTTACTTAACTTATTCTTTGCAATAGCTGTAGGAGGTGGATATTATTGTTTTTGCATGTGAGCAAAACTGAGATTCAAAAAATTTCCAATCACATAAAACCAGTGAAAGGCAAAAATAAAATTTCAATACAAGACTAGTTGATTCTGTGAATAAAAGTTAAAATTAGGCCTGGCTTAATCTAAGTTTGCCAAGGAAACTGACCACAGTTTCTTGTTTTCTTAGAGCTAATTAATTAAAAATTCTGATAATTGTGGAATTTTGTATCTCTCTTATTTGCTAGTGGCTTAGGGGGTTATGAAGTGATATACAGGCCTTTGTCCTATGTGCCTAGAATAGTATTAAATACTTGTAGGAAGTCAAGGCTGCAATTTCTTCGCACCAAGTGGCCCACACTGATCTTGGCTTTTGTTCTCAGCAGCCACGTGGATCCCATTTGGGTGAGAGGCTAATGAAACTGTGTATTTCGGTTATTTCTTGGCCACCCAAATGAGATAAAGATTCATGTCAGTGTAACTCCTGCCTTGTTTTTTTTATATAGATAGGTAAATGTAATTTTACTTTTTATTTTTTTTTATTTTTTTTTACCACTTGTCCTCATTCTTCTGAGTAAATGTAGTTTTAGATTAAATTCTATTGCATCTGTGAGTGTAATTGCCAATTTGATTCCCTCACAACTGCAGTGGTAGTGCAGGCTCCAAAGTCCCTTATGTCCTGTCCCTAAAAGTCACATATCTGGCTGGAATAGACTATTTAGCAAAACTAATCCTAGACAAATGGCTTGTGAGTAAATCCAACCTATTTGTGGCATTACTATTAGAGATCATAAAGTTAACTCAGCCATTTGGTTATTTCAAATAAATTCATGGGATCACAAATTTATAATCTGAAAACTATTATTTTACTGCCATTTTTATTTATTTCTTTATTTGTCCTTTATTATCCTTTAGTTATTATTAAAATGCCTCTAGAATAAGAGGTCTTTATCTGCTGTGCCAATTAAAGATATTTTTATTGGCTGAGAAAGACATCATCAAACCCCTGATGACAGGACACAGTGATGTTAATTAGGATCAAGGTGGGAAAGGAAGGCAAAAAAAGAAATAACAAATAAAAGAACAAAGAGTCAGGGACCACCTCTGCACACAGCTCCTTTCACCTGGACAACTCTTTAGTGAAATCAGTGTTTGAGTGAGAACATCATTCTATCACAAACGTGTCTGTGAAGTAATAAACAGAGGAAGGAGTGGAGGGAGAGAAAGAACGGTACGGACAGGAAATAAGGGAAGTCTCTCAATCCTAAAGAAAATGTTTTGGTGGCCAGTCTTACGTGACAGCTTGTCTATTTCTATTTTAGCTGGTGGATGAACCATTTCTCATTAACGACAGTACTGTTAGCAATAAGCAATGCTCCAGTAATTGAAGATTTGAACAGCAGGCTTAGTCACCTCTTGAGGAAGAAAATGCTAGAGGTCTGAACAAACCCTGGAACAACAGAGTCTGGGATTTGTCCTCTAAAAAGGCATATCTGATGGAAACAATTGCCCTATTGTGGTTGTTTCTACCTTAGCTGCAGGATATTCTCACCAGGTGAACTTTTAAAAATTGCTTTTATCAGAGCCCTACCTTAGACCAATGAAATAATCAGAATGTCAGTTCCAATCCCAATGTTTTCATAAAACTTGCCTAGTTGATTTTATTAGACAGTTCCATTAGAAATAGCATGGACTTTGAAAAGAGGCAAACCTGGATTTTATTCCAGTTCAGTTATCTATTGGTCATATGATCTTGACTTTAACAAAATTCTCTAGGTCTCAGTTTTTTCATCTATAAAATAAAGATAAACTGTACCGGAATTATTATGTACAAGAAACATGGAAAAATATGTGAATTACCTAGAACATAGTTGTCCTATTTAAATTTCAGCTCTCTTTCACCAAAAGAAATTTTACAAATTTGAGTTTATATCACTGATGATAAATTAGAAAATTTTTTGAGGGGAAAATTATGCTTTGATTTTAGGTAAGAATTTATTTAGCAATATTGAAATAATATCTTACAAGAATGACATTACAGAACAATTATTTTCAAAAAGTAAAATCACTGAGTTTCAATCAACTTATTAAATTTTAATAATATATAAAATTCCCAACCACTTAATAACTATAATAGTTTTCTCATCTGGTAAATGGATATCATATAACCCACTAATCATACAGGTTTGCCTATAACAATAAACCTAAGAAAATAGTTTATCATTTAAAAATACAATCACAGGACAACTGTAAAGCTTCAGGTCTCTTTCTTCAAGGACTAAATTCTATTGCTATGAGAATTAAATTACCCTGTCATAAAAAAAAAATATGCACAAATCTAGTATGATTTTTCTAGTACTAAGTTTTAAGATTTTTAGATATTCATTTGTAGGTCTGCAATATCTCTTATAATTGTATAATTATTGTATAATTATAATTGTATAATTATCAAACGCAATTAGTTCCATTTTGAAGACAGTGAAATGAATAAAAATGTGCCAACTCTCAGCAACATATACTTTACTTTCAATCATTATCGTTTACTTAAGTAAACCCACATAGAAAAATTTAAAGTATTTATGCTGTTTAATCTCATTTGCCATTACTATTTAAATACTCAAAATGCTTCTGCTTAAATCAATATCATTCTGTGATAAATACAGATATCATCTATGGAACACTTTCATGAATCAAACTTACTAATATCTCATTTATTCATTCATAGCTGAGTTTTACTAAAATCAATAACAATTTTTTTCTAATATATATTTTTAATAGTCTTACAAGCTCATTATGATGACATACATAGGGATACCATTCACAAAATATCTATTGTATGTCATTCAGCATTGGAATCTGGTGGCTGCATTTCCCATTTTTGAAATAATTTATTAATGTCTGATCATTCATTCAAAAGTCATTTATTGTTTATGTATAGACCAAAGATGTTATGTTTCTCCCACTTAAAAAATAAAAGCTGCATAAAGAATCTTGGTAATGTGAATGAAAGATTCCCAGTTACCTAGGCAAGGATTGAATTCAAATGTTTCTGAACAAATTTGATATGGAACCTCATTCACAATGTAAATCTTAAATCACATGAGTAGAGTATAATTCATTATTTAAATTCCCCATTCCTGTAAGAAACTCCATTGCTTAACTATAGCATATTCATTTTATTTTAGCAAGTAAACTCCTAGGACAGATTAAAATATATATAAATAGGCTGACTGTTTTGTATAAGTCAAAATTGTGATAAATCATAAAAGAATGTGAAATATTGGCAGAAAATACCAAATTTTGGTATAAAGTATCAATTCAGGCCATGCACACACACAGATATCGTATTTAGTGTTTTGCAGGTCTCTTTGTTGTCTGAGTGAATTTGGGACAGTTACATCCAATTATTTCAGTCATCCAAACAACTGAAATGGATAAGGAGAACAAAAATAGCTTCAATTTATTAGTGATTGGCTCAAATTGTCCTGAAAATATTCAGTTTTTCTCTGGTATCTGAACTGAGAATAATGTAGAAGACAGGACATCAAAAGGAGACAATGAATTCTGTGTCTCTCTCTCTCTCTTGCTCTCTTTCTCTCTCTCTCTCTCTCTCTCTTTCTCTCATCCCTTTTCTGGCTTTTCAAGCTACTGGGAAAAATATGTGTTAACATATTTATGTCTTTCAATTTCTGTTGTGACAAGCAATTTAAAAGTTCTCCATCAGGAAATATGAAATTGCTACATTAATATCTTAATGTTAATATAATCTATATCACAATATTAATATATCTGTATCCTCATATTAATATATTTGTATTCTAATATTAGTAACTTTTTACCTATGTAGAAAGTTTTTATTTATTCAGCTATGTATTACTTTCATGTACAAAGTTCTACCTCATTTTTCGTTAAAGATTTATTTTCTATTGTAGCAATGATGGATCTGAAGATGCCTCCAGATACTCTGATACAGTCTTCTTTAACTCAAATGCATTAAATTATATTAAAGTGGCAATGGATAGTCAAGGCTAATCATGCAACGTGTTTGGTGACGGATAAGAGAAGTGCAAAAAAATAAGGTTCAGGATAAATCTAAAAATAGCCAAGGATATTCTAATAAGTACCCTTGCTTCAATGATATACAGGCTAGGAATGTTAATCACATTTCTCTGTATTTCTGCATTGGCCATCAGTTTTTCTAAAGCCTCATTATGTATCAATGCTAGTCTGCTCTAAGCAATGCTAATAAAAGTATATATTTAAATTATTTAACACAGTGTTTTCCAAATTTCCTTGCTAAAATGTTGTGCTAAATATACATTAAGCAAATGAGATGGCAACACTAAATCGACTAATGTACCCCTTTCCTTTGCTAATACAATAATGCCATCTCTATTTTTTTCATTTCAACTGCAGTCCACTGAAGTTCAAAATTAAAGAAATATTTTCATTATTATTACATTTAATGCTATTAAATGATATAATTTGGTTTTAATGATGAAATTTTAATGTTTTTCTAAAAAGGAAACCCTGGAAAAAGTAGTCTCCTGCTGATATAATAGGGATATTATTTTGCTATTACCATATCTGCATAAGCAGATGATTCTTTTTATTTTGAATAGCAGAGTAACTAGACTAAGAACTTTCCTCTGCAGAAACTTGAAATTTAGATTTAGATAATAATAACTTGTACTATCTCTAGAGATATCAGAGATAATGATATATATCAATAATAGTAAAAGGTACTAAGTAATATATATTTGGAAAAGGTTATTTTGTAATCAAAAGACAATGACCATTTTTATTCACATATGTGCTAGTAAAATATTTTTAAAAATATATGGGATATCTGGGTCTTCCTCATAGCTCAAAGGCACTGTTTGTTATACTGCTTATTCTTCCCATTAGTCTACCTATCTAATTAATTCTTGTTTCTTTGACTGACACAAGTGGCATGCAATAGGTCTGTAAATTAAAAGTACAGATGGCAAATTGCAAATATATATATATATATATATATGAAAAACATTTTGTATTTCAGAGTTTGGCTCTAAAGAGTCTGAGATATTGATAGTAATAATGTCTAGTTAAAATGATACACAGTGAAGAAACACCAGTATATTTTAACCTCATTATGTTTTCTGAAAACATGGGTATTCTACAATGGGTGCTAGAAAAAAATCAATCTAAATGACATGAAATGAGTGTCCATATTCTCAAACATTTCTAGTTATTTAAGTTAATGATAACTCTTCTGAGTTGGGATGGTTTTACCCTTTCAATTTTAACTTGTGTAAACTACTTATTAATCTTTCTTGTCATTATGGTTTCAAAATGTGATGATTGGAACAGAGATGGAAGAAAGTATAAACAGATTTTGTTCAAACAATTGATATCAAACCCAAAATAAGAAGCCTTAAAGACTGTCTTCTTTTTTATATCAAATACTATATATTTTTCCTTGATTACTTTTTTAGAGATTAAAAACCTGCATGTATGCAAAGCTAAGTCTGAGACCATTCACTTGAGGAGTAAAACTTCCAACAAACTTCCAATAGGCAGAGCTAATTCTTGGAAAAGAAGACTCTAAAAACCACTGAAGAGTGATACAGGGATTAGCCAAGCAGAAAATAGAATCTGTGTCACCATCCTCATGAAGTCAAATTGAAGTGGATTAAAATGAAACTCTAATTGGTTTGTAAATGTCATTTTGAGGATACAAAAATTTCTCCCAAGTCCTAGTGTTCTTTTTTTGTTAGTCAAATTTGACTGTCATTATTCATTTTTGATATAAAGTTACCCTAGTAAATAAGTAAAGACATTTCCACACTGTATTGCATATCCCAAATGGAAATGGCTTTCTACAGTAATATGTAAAAGTCATCTAGAACAGGCACAATGTCTTACTCTTGATTTTCTGATTTCTCTAAAGAGAATATCTTCACTATGTTATTCACAAGGAAAAGCTGACAAAGCATTCTCTTAATATAGAGAGTTTTTTGTGAGTTAGCAAATAAGTCAATTTGTTTGAAACTCAGGGAGGAAAACAATATATATGAAACCCACAATGCATGTGAAGTATATATCTTATAGACAAATCACAAGAGGAAGCAAATTGTCTGATTCATAATAAATATATATATTTAAGGAGATAAACCTTTTATAGCTATAAGCATAAAAATACATAAATTATTAAATAATTTTACCCTAGATATACTTATTTTTGCATATGTTAACATTTAAACACACTAGAAACAGCTCCTGGAATTGCTTATACTAATACCTATTGCTTCTCATTTTAAAAGGCAATTCCACTTAAAACCAAACCTCAGGCTTCAAAATACCAGCCAAGGCCAAACAAAGCATACCAAAGTCTATATATGCAAGATATGAAAACTTCCAATGCTTCCATGACTTTCTAATTTATAAAGCAACCCGATCAACAAAGCACAATGTTTAAAATTCTAAAAGTATCATGTGGCACATATTTCATAAGACAAATATAGCTTTAATTCGCCAATAATAAAAGTCTCCCCAAATATAAAACAAAATGTTTCATTAACCTCCTAATAGATAATAGATTTGAAATGAAAGTATCTTTGGAGAATAGCTGACACTGTCATACATAAGCTAAAGAACTGATATTTGGTTAAATAAAAATATGGACTTCTCAAAAGTAATTACTAAATAGGCATGAAAGAAGTTCATGAATCTCTCCTGTTAAATCCATTGAAGAGAGTGTTCTGAGATTTCAAGAAATGATATTCTGTCTTTTGTGACTAACAGATCAATAAATAAAAATCTTTATGATTGAATTGATACTTATTTTTTCTTTCAATCATCATTGACATCATATTTTGGAAAATATTGAGCAAAAATTTATAAATGCACATTTGGGTAGTCCCCTAACACACTGGCAGACACTGACAGATATTTAAAAATATAATACAAGATTTATGCTGAATGCTCATCTTATTGACAGCCATAAGTAAACTTAATAAACCTTTTTTAGGAGACAGAATGCTTTTTCAATTGGAAGCAGTCCATAAAAGCAGTCCATAGAAAGTGTTTTCAGATCTAAGATTTTATTGGCAAAATAAGACCATAATCAGTGGTTGAGTCTCTATTAATCAGCTAGTATTTCATATGACATTTGGTTTATTTTGAATTGTTCAAGTTTGAGACCGTATAATGGTGCTCCTATTGGTGATACAATATATGTTTAGACACACACTTTCCATTTAGGAGAGCATATGAAGTTAGGTATATAAGGCTCCTTCATATTGCAAAATCTATTATTCACGTAACTGCCTTTCTCTGATTACAGGTTTATAAATCACTCTGATTATTATGTGGATGCCTATCTAGGCACCCCTATTTCATTGATTCAAAGGAAGATTTGGAAACCATTTTATCACTTAATAAGAAAAGATCTATTTTAAACCTACTCTCACTATTTTAGAAAGGATAGAACACCCACAGGATAAATAGAGTATAAAGTCCAGGTAACAGGAACTGACTACCACATGTAGATTTAATCATTAAAAAACATATCAACAGGCCTATACTTTAAATTTATAAACTATAGCTCTTATCCACAGGGGTTGAAATCCATATTGTCATTGGACCTACTCTCTCTACCTCACTGTAGTAAGATAAAACTCATGAATCTAGACTAGGAGTAAATAGTGAGGCAACCCTCCCCTATGACACAAAATAAGGACATATGATTGATGTGATTTCTACCTTACAGCTAAAAACTGGAGCAGAGGGATGTTGATAATTTATAGAGGCAACAAGAAGAGGTTATAGGAGTGAGTGCTCAGCCATGCATTATCCAAAGGGAAGAAACATTTCTAATAAACTTAATCTGATTCCAACCTCAAATCTCACATTTATGTTGTTAAAATTTGCCTTTCCGAGTACATTTGCTTACCAAGAGCAATATATTGGTCAATTAGATAGGAGCATTCTCATTCTTATGATAAAAATCTCATTTAAAATTACTTAATTTTCATTTTGATTTATATCAATTTTTAAGCATCTTTAAAGTTAACTCTCCTTCCCTTCAATATGGATTTGCTAGATGATCTGAGGCAAACAGGCTTCTGGATCTGCAATACTGAGAACAAAATTCCTCTTGTTAAAAAGTTCACCAGCAAAAGGCTATCTTCAGAATGATTTCTGAGATTTTCCTGATGGGACCTACCACCACTACTCAAAGATCTTCTGTTCTGGAATTAATTCACGATCCCAAAGATCACTGAATTATCAGCTTCTATTACATCACAGCTTCTACCAAAATATCAGCTTCAATTATATTGCAGACATCAATTACTCTCAATCTGCTTCTCCAACTTCTCTTTTCACAGTGTGGTAAAGCTTTAAGAAAGTGAGAACAGAGCCTGCAGTTTCAAAGTTGGTACACCAGAACACATGCCTCATAGGCTAGAAGAGTAGAAGTCAGAATGTCATTATATTTTACCTATCATCCACATATCTGGAAGGTATGCCTATGTAGCACCAGAGATAAGGATCAAAGTTATTTAAGTGTAATATAATAAAAATATAAATAAAGTGCTTCCTGTCAACTGAAGAAGCAAAAAATGAAATACCACCCAATGGAGGATCTCCCCAGAGTGAAAAATTATACTAGAAATAGCGCCAAGAATAGAATTCCTGATTAAATAGTAAACCATGTTGCCTTTTAGAATATATGAATGAAATTGGCAAGAGTAAATAATTAATTATAGCTGATTAGTCTATCAAATCTCTTGGTAGAATAAGAAAAAATTAACTTTTTATAATTATTTGGAGTCGATGTACTTCAAATGCAGTATGCTTCATCCATGAGATATATACATTCTAAAGGCTTGTTACTAAAATCAAATAGGGCTATTCATGATACTGCAAGAAGGCAACATTTTAAATATATGTAGAATATAGGAAAAGATAAGATACATAGTTTGTATCTTATGTATAGTATGTGGAAATGTCAAGTCTGAGATGAAAAGCATTAAATTATATTAAAAATGGTAGTAGTCCAAAAATATACCAACCTTCAGGATCAAGTAGTTTTTCTATGCCTAATTGATATTTTGCAATGTTGAATGCATGTTCCAGTCGTTGTGTGGCTGACTGCTGGCAGACCACACTATTCCAATCAAACAAGTCTGGCCTGAAACACATACATACACACACACAAAGACAAATATAAATCAATCTAGAATGTTCCATGGGATTCACTTCAATTATGAATTTTGATTGACAACCCATGCCCATAGTCCTTAAAAGTTGAATGTTAATCTTTATTACCCCTCAATAACATTTCCCATAGAAACAAGTCACAATTTTAATTGAAAATTCTGATGGTATATATGCAATTTTATTTGTCAATTATACCTCAATAAAGATGGCGGGAGAAAATCCTGAAGAAAACAAAGAGTTATTTTACCGTATTCAAGCCACAAAAATGTATTGATCTCATCCAATCTCATGGATTTGAGTGCCAGCCACTTACTGGTAATTGCCAATTGTATAAGCCTAACCCAGACCTCTTCCCTGAACTCTAAACTCTAGATTTATCTGCCTACTCAATATCTCCACTTAGTCATCATAAGCCTCAAGCGTCCCAAACTGAGCTTCTAACATGTACCCTCATCCCACTCCCCAAAGCCCACCCACTTCTCTTGCAGTTCTCTCATCTTCAACAATGAATGAAAAGTTCAGACTTGCAGTTACTCAGATGATCATACTTGATAATTCTTTTACTCCCCCACAACATTTCATTCAAAATATTTGACCAGAATTTGACCACTTCTCATTATCCTCACTTCCATCAGTCTAGTCCAAAATACCATTTTATCTTGCGTGGAATATTGCAATAGCCTAATTGCTTCCCCTTCTCTTGCTCTTTACCTTGCTAAGCAGTGTTCAACAGAGCTGCTGGAGTGATCTGTTAAAATATGTTTCCTCATATCTGTCTTTTCAAATCCCTGCTATAGGGAGGGTAAAAATCACATATTTAACATGATCTGGTTCCCTATTAACTCTCTGATTTTATTTCTTGCCTCTCTCTTCATATTCCACAAACAGGATAGATAGTTTCCTACATTTGTATTTGTTGGAGTTCTCTTCTCCCAGACTTGGACATGGCTCACTCTTCAAAAATCACATTATTGATGAGTCCTTTCCCACCCAATCCCTATCTAAAATTGCATGCCCCAAATCAAACTTATACATACTTACTTTCTTTCACCTAAACTGCTTTATAGTATTCTCATTAGCACTTACTGCTATTTAACATATTATGTAATCTAAGTAAATTTATCTCTTTGTCTGTCTCCTCCACTAAAATGTAGAATATAGAATATTTTTTGACAGATTTGTTCACTGCTAGAAAACCAGCCTGGCATATATAGGGGTTCAATAAATATTTATCAACTGCATAAGAGAATAGATGAGCACATACTATACAAATATCATTTTACTGGATAACAGAGAAAGCACAAAGTAGTATAAGAGGCACTTTGTATATGGATTTTAAATCTAATAAGGAAGAAAAATGCAGAAGCTATAATAAGTTAATTAAAATTTCATTAAATTATCTCCCATTCTGTAGGTTGTCTGTTTGCTTTCATGACTGTTTCTTTGGCTGTGCAGAAGCTTTTTAGTTTGATCAGATCTCATTTATTTATTTTTGTTGCTGCCGGGATTGCCTTTGAGGTCTTCTTCATAAATTCTTTGCATAGGCCGATGTCTAGGAGAGAGTTTCCAACATTTTCCTGTAGAATTCTAATAGTTTCATACCATAGGTTTACGTCTGTTGTTACCCAGCGTGAGTTGATTTTTGAGAGAGGTGAAAGGTGTGGATCCTGCTTCAGGCTTCTACAAGTGGCTATCCAGTTTTCCCAGCACCATTTATTGAATAGGGATTCTTTTCCCCAGTGTATGCTTTTGTCTGCTTTGTCGAAGATTAGATGGCTATATGAGGATGGCTTTATATCAGTGTGCTCAGTTCTGTTCCACTGGTCAATATTCCTACATTTATAGGGTGGGAGGGGGGAGGAGGGGACGGGTATGTACATACATGAGGGAGATATGTACCGTCTGGGGGATGGTCACTCTTGAAGCTTAGACTTGTGGGAGGAGGGGGGAAAGGGCATTATTCGCAACCTTAAATTTTGTATTCTCATAATATGCTGAAATAAAATAATCATTAAAAAGTTAAATGTGAAAAAACATATAATAAGATAAAAGGTATTTTAAAATATGAAGAGGTTAAGAACATTTTTGGAGGCTAAAGGGGATCTTAAATGGTGGCTTGGGTTTGGATTAGGTATTTGAGAACATAATTCTATGTTGTGTGAATATTTGAGAATCAAAGATTTTAGGGAAGAAAAAAGCAAAACATGCTTAGGGTAATCAAGACCTCACAGGCCTCCATTAGGAGATTCCAAGTATCATGTAGTGGGAGATAAGATTAAAAGAAGGAATCTGGATTAATTTGCATAAGGCCTTGGTTGTTCAGGAATTCAATTTATCCCAACAGCATTGGAAATCATTGGGATAGCAGTTCTTGACCTTCTCTGGATCACAGACACCTCTGAGAATCTGATGAGAACTATTCAACTTCTACTCAGAAAAATACTTATCCATAACTGTAAATAGGATATACATACATTTATTTCGAACTATTACAGGGGTACAAATGTTTATGGTTACATGGATTGTTTTTGTAATGCTTGAGTCAGATTTAAAAGTGTGTCTATCACCCAGATAGTGAAAATTGTACCCATCAGGTAGGTTTTCAACCATCCCCTTCTCCTGCTTGATTTCCATTGAGTTTCACTTCTCTCTATGCACATGTGTGCTCATCAGTTAGTTTCAATTTAATAGTGAGTACATACAATTTTAGGACATTTTGATCTGTCAATGGACTCCTGCTTAAGAACTCATGCTATGCAAGGGAAGAAATTACAAAGGTGAGTTAACTGTTATTTTCTAAGACCATAATTCAAAATAAAGGTACAAATTTATTTCTCATTTTCATTTCTTTAGTTGCTCATACTGTAATTAATACACCACAATTTTGTACACCTATTAGGAAATCTATCCTTCTTAAGTGTTCCAAATAACTCCAAACAGCTAACAAACAATGTCTTGGAACCTAAAATATTTACAAATTGTGAAATGCATCTAGTTGTGGGAAGAATATAAGAGATAAATAATTAAAGTCTAGACTAACTAGGGGGCTTTTAACGTCACTATGCAACCTCTGCCCCATCTTCATTTCTTTGTCTCTAGGCAATGGAAGTGGAAAAAGAATATAGGTAGGAGTATATGAGAAACTAGTTTTCCCACCTAGAATACAGTAAACAAGGATAAATGAGTATGATGAGAAAAAAAGAGAGAATTGCTTACGCATTCTTACCCTTTTCCATTCTATTCCTTCCCCTTCCTCTTGGCCACTAACTAACCACCTGGGTGTGGGGATATGATACCAAAGTCATATACTTTATAATATTTGAGCTTCAGCATTCCCATTTAAAAAAGGATTGTACTTAATATCCTGTGGGGTTATCTCTAGCATTAAAAATTAATCTAATTGTTTTAAATTATTAACATTAATTAACATTTTAAATATCTATCATTTCTTTTTATTTCAGGATATTATGGGGTTACAAACACTTTAGTTACATATATTGCCAAGCATGCTCAAACCCCAGACATCATGCACCATCCCCATTAGGTGTGAATTTACCCATCTCCTCCTCCCCCTTCCATCTTCAATTCAATTCCCATTGAATTTTACTTCTGTATGTGCACATAAGTGTTGACCAGTCAGTAACAATTTGATGGTGAGTATATGTGGTGTTTGTTTTTCCATTCTTGTGATACTTCACTTAGAAGAATGGGCTCCAGCTCTATCCAGGATAGTATAAGGGGTATTTTTTCATCATTTTTTATGGCTGAGTAGTACTCTAATCTATGATTTTTAAATGCATAAAAATTGTAACTCTAACCCACTGTAGAGGAAAGCTATATAGCTTTGTATGCTAACCTAGACCATAATTCATAAATAAGAACATGCAACCAGGGATCATCAGACTTTCAATGATGTGGGCATCATGACTAGGAGAGTGTAAATTCTGGCTCTACCACAAATTAGCCAAATGGTCTTAGGTAAATCACATAACATCTCTGTGGCTCAGTTTGTCAATTTTTGAAATGGAGATAATGATAGTATGTATGCCATGAAAAACAGGATATTTTACTTAAAACAGTGTCAACAAAACAATAATTGTTTAAAAACATTGTCTTCTAATACTTTATTCTAAGGTTAATTGTAATTATATAACAACAGTCATGTATTTTAAACTTGTAGACTCAATCTAAGAACACCTATCGTTACAGAACAAGTATAAATGTCACAAACATTGCCGATGCAAGAATAATAATATAATAATAAAATTGGAGGTAGAAGAGAGAAGTAAGGATAAATGTGATCATTTCCTTATTGTCCGTGTCATATAGTTTATAGTTCCTTTCTAAACTTGATGAAAACAACAAAAAAGAGGTACACTGATATCATTTAAAGTAATAACGGTGAAAATTATAGAATTATAAGAATAAAATGATTATAATGTAATTAATAAAATTAATAAGTAGATAAGGGTGGCAGATAATATCCATGGGCTTCCTGATAAGGAGAAAAGATATATACTATCATAAATTGATTCCATATCATTATGATAATTATCAGAAAAAAGTCAAAGTATCTGACAGTGACTGCATCTAATGACTGGAATGTGATGGGCTACAGAAAAAGTCATGAAGACACATTTTGTTTCTTTTCTTCTCTTGCCTTGGGCTTTAATGTCTGATTATTTTAAAAAAAAAACTATTATGTTCTGATAATAAATTAAAATAAGGGATTAGGAACAGAACTTAATCACAGCTGTATAGCTTTTGCAAATTTATCTGTATATTTTGAGCATATTTTAGTTAATTATTATTTTTTCCACAACAGTAGAATCTGGCTTCCTTTTAATAGCACTATAGTGGACTTTGTGTTTCAACACAAAACTTTTAATTTCCAGGGACTTTGCCAATTTCTGTGCTCTACATTAATTACATGTCTTTGTTCTATATAGCTTAGTCACTCAATTATTGAAATCAGGACACCTCATGACATTCTTAAGTGTACCAATGACAATCACTTTGGAACAGAAAGTTCAACCATTTTTTTCTTTAGATAAACAATATGAACATCTGACAAATACAAAAAGGGGAAAATGATTCATGAAAGAGCATTAAACAACTAAGAGGAAGCTCTTAAAAGTAACCATGTAATGTATAACAGGTAGTTACTGATGATTCATTCAATATGTCAGGAGAGAATATGTAAATGAAGATATTATGAAAGAGAAACAGTGGGTCAGGGACTGATGTAGCAGGGCGATCTAGATATGTATGCTGTATTACCTACAAATATATTCAGACATAATTAAATAGAATACCAACAAATGTAGGACGTGAACATGCTTGCAGGATCGGAGCCTTTCACTTGAAGGGACAATGATAAAGAACAAACAAAGACCGCAAATCCTGATCCTCGGTGTTTTTGTTCATCTGCAAATGTGTACATGAACAGCAAGATCAATATTTTCAGTCCCTTAGTGTGATGCATGTGGGTGCATAAATGAGCACTGGCTTATGATGCAGAATGAACATCTCTATCCCTTCTCATCTGACTGTATTGAAGCCATGAAAAATTTTTCTTCTGTCATACATATGAAAAAAATGTGTTAACATGGATTAAACATGCCTATTGAATGTGAATCTGCCTTCTTTCTAAAATCAGGGTGCTGAGTAATTCATCTGGAAACCCAATCTGGATGGGGTTAATTAAACCCAGCTGGAGCAAGGCACCTGACAAAGATGCTTATTTAAGAGTGTGTTTGCTCTTGGATTGAGCTTTACTGTGAAGAAAAACTATATTCTGAGATTTTCTAGAAGTAAGATTGGCATAAGAATTTGGTAGACTTCTCAAAAATGAAAATAAGGGAAGATGTGGTCCAGTGGCATTTCAAACTGTTAATTAAGGCAATGTATTTATCCCTGGGTTGGGTGAAACAGGAAACAGGAAGACCAAATAGATATTCCTTAGAGTAAATATACTATACATGATATGTGTGTGGGTGTACATACACATGTATGTGTGTGTGTGTATATATATATATATATATATATAGCATATATGGTATAGTATAAATGATGAAGTATATATATTGTATAGTGTATCTCATATAGTATGTACACACACATATATGTGTATGTATATTTTTTTACTACATGGTTTTCCTTTTTTTCTTGAACTGTTATTAATTCATTTACTGAACTTTTTTATAAAAGAAAAGCAAACAACTATTTTGCCATCCTAGGAAACAATATTATATGGAATATGGTTACTGAATTTGTTTCACTATATTACATTGAGTTCTTTTAATGAAGATCCACAAAAGAACTCTCTCTTGCTTTATAGCAATTGCTTTGTTGTTCCAGAGAAATTGTTTCTTTTGATAGTCTGAGCACTGAGTCATACAATTAATTGTGTTCTGCTCTTTGTCTTGGTTTCTAAGGTGCCCTAATCCTCTTATAACCCTGAACTAGAAGAACATATACAGGGCCTTATGATGTTTATCTAAGCATGTATCTGATAAGACAAATGTTTCTTTTTCTTCATTATTTATCTAATAATGGTAATTAATTTTACTACAACCACTAACATGAAATTTGGAACCATATTGAGCTCTGTACTTTAGGCTCATACCAATATATTATTTGTATGTAAAGACCAACTTCATTCTCAGCAAAGTTAGAATACAACCTGGATTTTCTGGGAGTCCCAGTGTCAAATATGCTGATCCTCTTCCCCAACCATAAGCAATTTCATGCTCCATAATTTTATCATTTAAATAATTAGATGATATATCACATAAAATGTAGAAAATATTCTTAATCAGCCCAATCCAAATGGATCGTTAGATCAACACAGTCAACATACATAACATGTCACATAGTAGAAAATGATCTGGAACCACATTGGGGAAAAATATATCATCACAGTCTAAATCAATACTTAGATAAATTAAATAATGTCTCAGAAGTCTTTTTTTTTCAATTTCTGGGTTAAACAATACAGAAATTCTTATTTTTTTTTATTTCAGCATATTATGGGGGTTCAAATGTTAAGGTTACGTATATTGCCCTTGCCCCCTCTACTCCCTCGAGTCAGAGCTTCAAGCGTGACTATTCCCTAGACAGTGCACATCGCACTCATTATGTATGTATATATCCATCCCCTCCTCCCCCCTCCCATCTGCCCCACACCCAATAAATGTTATTCCTATGTGTCCACTTAAGTGTTGGTCAGTGAAACCAATTTGTTGGTGAGTACAGAAGTCTCCTTACCTATGACTATGGATGAGAGCATTCAAAGCCAGGCCATCAGACCAACTGGTGGTGAAGTTGATGACATTAACCTGTGGATAATTACGAGTTGATTGTCGGACCCAGCTCAGGAGAATCTTTTCACTGTTGGTTTGTTGCAATCCAGCCATGATATTTTTCATTACATTTTTGACCTACATGTGAAAAGAAAGTTTCATAAGAGAATGCATTCCCTGAACAAGAACTATGCAAACATAAGTATGAATGTGTTTGATCTTCAGTGATAAATAGTGGGAACTTTAGGAACAATAGTACTGAGAAGTAATAGATTCTACAAGAACTGATTCCATTATAACTGGTTAGGAGTCTATTTTGATTGGTTGTCATACCATTTACTGAATTCTGTCATATTCAACTGTGCATTTACTGTCTTTATAATTGCTCTCTTCTTGCTTTCAGTGGATAGGCTAGAGAAGAGAGTATATAAAATATTAGACCTATTTGTTGTTAACCAAGGACTTAAGATATATCAGTGAGTTTGGGGTAGGAGCAAATAGTACAGTGAGTGTAGTAGTACATAAAAGAATGTTTCTTCTAAAGCCTAAGTTCAAATTTTGCCTTTGCTATTAACTAAATTCTGTTAATTCAGTAAGTTCCCCTTTTTAAGCCTCAATTTCCTTGTATCTTATATACAAGATTTTGTAAGAATAAAAGTCCAAAATACAGTAAAATAAACCACCTAGATTCATACTATAACTTAAACTTTATCTAACTTTATTGACTGAACTGAAAAACCTTACAGATGTCTATTTAAAATAAAGGGAAAAAGCAACAAAAAATAAACAAAATAAAGAACAGGGATATTTATCCCTAAGAGCAGTAAATGTATGGCTTTGGTTTTATTTTCATTAATTGGTTTCTGTACATTGGATTCTCTCCAAAGCTTTGTGTGTGTATAAATGCTATTCAGCAGGTTATTGTATTTCAAAGTTTCATTCCACTAACTAATCTGATGCAGAAATCCATTCTAAGCATTTTTCCTAAGTTTCAAGAATTCAGTGACACCTCATTATACAACAAACTGACTACATATTTTATTAAAGGAATATTTACTAGGCTACTTTTTAAATATAAGCCAGGCCCCTTATGAGATATTTGAAGAAAGTACATATGTAAATGTGATTAGTCGTTACCACCCAGGGCTTTCCTTTTGGGAAGTATAAGGTCCATATACTATCAACATTTGATCAGATGATGAATATTTATTGTGTATTCTAAATATGTCATTTTATTTTCTTTTTCATCCATATAGAAGTTAACAAATGCCTTTGGGGCAAATACATATTTTATCATCTCCAATGTTTGTCATCTTTTTATGAAAGATTCAATGCAAGTTTTAGGATATAGTATTAAATCTCATTTTAAAATACTTTAAAAACATTTCAGATGATGTTTTGTAAATATGATAATAACTTGAAGATATGAAATCTTTGCATATATTTGTCACAACCCCTTGATACCTAAATCCATTATTTAGGGGTGGATTATCTAGTTTTCTTAATTCTTTCCTGACCTGCTTATTTTGTCAGTTACTCAGTGAATAAATAGGCCAAATAATTATAAAAGATATATAATTTTTCTCATAACATTCTAAAATTATAAAGTGCACAACCTTCAAGTACAGTGATTGCTGGACTTGTACTTTGTGTCCTGTGCCGAATGAGGGTTGGAATCAGTAGATAGTGGCTTAGTAGTGGTGATGGATTTGCAATGATCAGGCAACCCTTTAATGATGAATGGGATTCATTTGTGAAATGCTTGGCCAGACCGCCCTCTATGTGGGTAATGTTAAAGGACAATACAGTATTCAATCCAAAACTCCTATAGCATCATTATGTCACTAATTCGGCTTATCAGCCTCAACCTTATTGGTATTGCTTCTACTTGGGTACTGATGTTGCTGACAAAAAGTAAAAGGTAATGTGTAATAATTACTTCTTCTTCTCCTACTTAAGAGACAGTCATCAAGAAACGAGTGAGCTGGTGCTAAAGGTGAGTCTGTAAGCAGAAAATTTTCCTCTCCTCAGATCTTACTGCCCCTATGAAAGACTCAATTTAAACACAAGTGTGTGCATGTTGGTGCATACAGTTTTATAAATTTGTTTTTAAAAAAATATTGAACTGTCTATGAGCAGTGATTTTTAAAAATGACTAGGAGTTAACCAGGCAAAGAAAATATGATCGATATGGACATGTACCATCAAGATTCACCTTCAAGGAAGGGCTTGTTGGTCCAGCTGTCCTCAGGCAGTTTCTGGCTATAGCACCCTCAGGGGCTAATGAGTTGCAGACTCCTGTCATCCAAGGTAACAACCTTCCCAGGGCAGCCCATATCTAGTGACTGATGAAGAGCAATGGTATAAACACACAGCCATTTGGGCCCCACTCAAAAAAACTCTGAAAGGTCATTCTAGCTCCAACTTGTCCATGTGGTTGAATATGACTGTTGTTGGATCTGCATCAGAGATCTAGTTCTTCCTCTTTCTACTCTTGTCACCTCTACCTTTCCACAGGTGTTGGTCCCAAGGGCATGGCTTAATAATAAACATGCTGCCTGTTAAACTCAACCTCAAAGTAGACTTCCCAGAACCCAGCCTGTGATTAGAATTAGTTGCAGCAAAGGGGTAGGGGTGAAGTGAGGTAGGAATAATCTCCTACAATGAAAGGATCATTTGTGTGTAGCTCTGCAGGAGAGCAGAACAAGAACTGTCTTGCACAAAAGTTATTAGGTAGGAAGGAGTTTATAGGAAGGGCTTTCAGCAGAGTAAAAATTATTCTCTTGTAATTGTATGTTGTATAAATAATATAAAGATTCTAGTGTGAATTATCCCCAGAATTAAGTACTTCCCTTGACTTAGCCAGGAAAAATGGGACCTGACTTCTGATAGTTCACCACTGTTAGCAAGATTTGTTTTTATTACCAGCTAGTTGCCAGAACTGAGTTTACCACTCTAAAGAGAATGGTTTGCACTTAAAAAGGAAGGAAGTACAATGTGTCAAATGCACATTATTTACTTCACGATTTTGTTCAAAGCTGCCTATGCTATAAAATGTGCATTATTTTTTATTATAGCAATTTTATTTGAAGTGGAAACTGGAAACATAGCAATGGGGAAATGGGGTTGGCATTCCTGAGTTTTCACAAGTTCAAAGAAAAGTCCTCCACGGCATTACTAGTAACATGGTAGGTGGCATTAGTAGAAAGGATTCACATCTTTCCATCTCTTAATGTTGTTCTTAATCGGATAGACCTGGAAAGTCCATTAAGTTGGCCTAAATGTCCTTTACTCTTTGCTGAGATTGAAGGGCTTCTACTATTTAATAAGAAGGCACATATGTAATTTTGGCAAAAATATATTTTGAAATTCACTGGCTTATAATGAAGAACATTGAACAGGAGTATGTTTTAAAGTGTACTTAATAGTTTTAGGAGAACAGGGCAGTGTGGTAGAAGAGAGAGATAAGTAGACAGAGACTGGGAAGAGTCTACATCCTTGCAATCTCAAAGATGTTGTGATTCAAGGACATATATGGAAAACAACTGGCTATAGGAGAGTTCTTAGAAAAGTAAAAACTGAAAAAAAAAAACATTCCTTCTGGTATTCCTGAAGGTGTAAAAGCTCCTCAATATACTAATAATAAAAAAATGAATAACTCACAAGCAAATGAAGAAATTATCAGACGGAATAGTCTTGAAACTCTATTTTGGAGTGACTTGAGGTGGAGTTGGGAAGGGTTTTGAGGAAATAAAAAAAAGGGCAAGTCACATGAAAGATAGTGTGAATGATAAGTACATTCAAAAATGTCTTTTGGAACTCTGCTGGCTTTGTCACAACTAACATCTGTGTTACTCAAAGTGGAGTCTGCATACTGGAGTCACTCTAGGACCAATTGGGAATATGTTAGAAACTTCTATAGCAATTTTAGAGTACAATTTGCATCTGTTACATTTGATAATAAAAAAGGAAACTTGGGTCTTTGGTGTCATTTCATTTTGTAATGATTCCATTTTATTGTATTTTACATTTAATGGATTGGGGGTAAAACTATTCCATACAGAAGATATATTGGAAAGTACTGGGCAATAGGAAAAAGGCAGTTTGGTGAGAGGTGGGGTATGTTACTTTGCTGTTTCTATTTGATACCATCAATATGTGGAAAGGACTGAAAATTGGCCAACTTGGGCTCAGTTCAGGCTCTTATGAGCTATTCTCTGTTATCAGCAGTTATGGTCTCTCTCTCTCTCTCTCTCTCTCTCTCTCTCTCTCTCTCTCTCTCTCCTCTCTCTGTCATTTTCTTCCTACATTGCTGTGAAATAGAGTTAAACCTGTTCAAAGAGTTTGGATAAAAATATATGGGGGCCAATTGGGAGAGCAATAAGGTTGCTGAGTTAAGTAGTTTTACCTCTGGTCTACATGCTATCTGACCCTGAGCAAGACCAATTTAAAATTCAAGTTAAAAGTCAACTCTACAAAATGAAGTTGTGATATCCACTACAATAGGAATGGAACTCAAATATCATGCTCGGTGAAAGAAGTTAGACACAAAAGGACACGGACACATATTATTATGATCCCATTAATATAAAATATCCAAGAATGCAAATATATAAAGATAGAAATAGATTAATAGTTGCCTAGCAATGGGGAAGAAGTAGGAAATGAAGAAAAAAAATTCATTTTAGAGTGGTAAAAAAGTGGCCAAACTATATTGCTGTGACAGCTGTAAAATTTTAAAATATCCTAAAAATTTTGATAGATTGGGAAGAATCCTGTTCCCTCCTTAATAAACTTTGAGGAGCTACTGAACAATAGAGCTAAATTAGATTGGTACTCATTGAATTTTACACTTAGAATGGGAAAATTTATGCTATAAAAATTACATCTCAATAAAGCTGTTTTATAAAAAAGTAATACCTACCAGGGATGATGACAGACATATCTCAAGTATACTCCAAATTATGAGTGGAAAACTCTAGGCAATTAATGCCATTCATATGATACACCTCAAATAAAAGCAATGCACCATACTGAGTATTACAGATATTCTCTCATTTAATCCTGATGAGAAATATACACATGTTCATCTCTATTTTTTTCTCTTTTGACAGTGAAAGGACTATGGCCCAGTAAGGGATGACATTATACTCAATGCCACTAAGATGGTAAGTGGGGAAGTTCAAATTTAAATATATGTTGGCCTGACTAAAATATATATACTATTTTCCCTAAGCCAAAAAAACCCCAAAAAGCTTCAATCTGTTTTATAGAAGTGAAAAAAATTTAGACAGTCAGAACACCATAACTCAGGTGATTAAAAAAAAATGCAATTTCTAAATCAGATTATGAAGTGAGTTTGTGCACATAACACATATGTTCATATAAATACTCATATACCACTAATATTTTACAAGCATTAGTATACATTGAGAATATATCAGACAAACAAAGGTCCATTCCTTTGATAGTGGTTAAAAGGAAAAATACCTTTCTTTTATCTATGTAGATTCACTTATATGCAAATTATAGAACACAAATATTTATGAAAAATAGTTTTATTAACTTATGGTTGAGACTTTGTAATTTTTGCCTCACCATTACCCAATTAAATAAAATTTAGAAAAATATTCCTGCAAATATATCAGAACCTATTTTATATTTTTCGTATCCTTAACATCTCAGATGATATGAATAGTTCCAATTTAAAACCAGCACTATGAAGATGACCTTGGTATTGTTAGATATATACATGTTTGTTTTGCTGGTCAAGGGTAAAATGAAAGGAAGAATTAGCAACATGTTACCCAAAACAGAACTATTCAAAAGGATTCTTACCTGCCAGTGGAGGATTATATTCCAAATCAAACCAAGAGTCAGTTTATGATTTCCATCTACTATATCAGTGCTTCCAATATTCACTAAATCAACCTGATAAAGAGAAGGGGAAAACATTTGAAGATAGAGGACCAAACAAAGTTATAAAGAATACAAAATGTGAAGGTAATTGCATTTAACTATTTTCAGAGCCTAAGCAGCATTATAGCTTTTAAAAAGTAATCTAAAAATGAAACAAAAGACATTTGTAAATTCATTTTCCATAACAAACAAGTGCTCACAAATACATTTAAAGAGATGGAAAATTAATGTACTTTTAGCAAATGAATGGATTTCTGCAGATGAAAGAGGCCATATTATCACCAAATAAAATATATAACAATGATAGCCCATAAAGAATGCCTAAAATTGAAACATAAAAAAGAAGTTTCATCAATCCTTCTGTTTATCTCAGAGGAGTGCTATTATAACTAAGGGTGACTGCATTCAACTAAAATGTCCCTGCTTTATAAAGAATATTAAAACTCTAATAAAGAATAGAGCAAATGTCCAGCTTCCCTTTTCTCTATCCGGGACTGAGTTTGGAATTCAAAATCTGGCAGTTTCATTTTTCAAGGCAAATCTCTATGTCTCCTGTCCTTCGTGTTCTTAACATATTTAGGTGTATTCAAAATAAATATAAGCATCAGGCAAATAAGCACATGAAAAGATGTTCAACATTATTAGCCATTTGAAAAATATAAATTATGGCCACAATGATATATCACTGCACACTTATCATAATGGCTAAAATAAAAAATAGTGACATCAAATGCTGGTGAGGATGTGGAAAAACTTGATCACTCAAACACTGCTAGTGAAAATGTAAATGGTGCAGCCATTCTGAAAAAGAATTTGACAGTTTCTCACAAACTGAACATGTATATTTACTATATAACTCATTAATTGGTCTCTTGTCATTTATCCCAAAGAAATGAAAACATATATCTATAAAAAAGCCTGAACTTAAGAGTTCATACTATTAACAGCCTTATTTGTAATAGCCCCAAACTGGGAACAACACAGATTCCCTTCAAGAGTAAATAATTAAACAATCTGTGCTACAGCCACACCATGGAATACCATTCAGCAATGAAAAAGAACGAACTATTGATACATGCAGCTATTCAGATGAATTTCATGGGAATTATTCGAAGTGGAAAAAAAGCCAGTCTCAAAGAGTTACATACTGTATGATTCTACTTTTTTTTTTTTTTTTTTTTTTTGAGACAGAGTCTCGCTTTCTTGCCTAGGCTAGAGTGAGTGCCGTGGCGTCAACCTAGCTCACAGCAACCTCAAACTCCTGGGCTCAAGCGATCCTCCTGCCTCAGCCTTCTGAGTAGCTGGGACTACAGGCATGCGCCACCATGCCCGGCTGATTTTTATATTATATATATTAGTTGGCCAAGTAATTTCTTTCTATTTTTATGGTAGAGACGGGGTCTCACTCAGGCTGGTTTTGAACTCCTGACCTTGAGCAATCCGCCCGCCTCGGCCTCCCAGAGTGCTAGGATTACAGGCGTGAGCCACTGCACCCGGCCAGATTCTACTTTTAAAACAGTCTTGAAAAGATAAAATTATAGAAATGGAGAACAAAGTGGTAGTTGCCAGAGGGTAGGGATGGGGATGGATATGTAGGGTGGTAGGTGGAGGTAGTTATACAAAGGCAATATGAGGGATCCTTGTAATGATAGACCTGTTCTGTGTATTAACTCTATGTTGGATATACAAAACATGTGATAATGTTAATATAGAATTAAATATGCACATAAACATGCATGCATGCACACAAACATGAGTACAAGTAATATTGGGGACATCTGAATACTATTGGTCAATTGTATCAGTGTTCACCTCCTGGTCATGATATCATACTTTAGTTTTACAAGATATTATCAGATCCTAGGGGAGATTAATAACTTAAGGACAAGAAAACACCATCATCTATATTTCATTTGGGAATTCCTCATGTGGCAGTAGTGAGGGGAGCTCTTCCATATGCAAAAACCACTATAAATTTATCAGTTGACTCATTGATTCGTTCATTCAAAAAATACATTTTGGTTATATGCCAGGCACTGATGTACTTAAAACACACAAAGTAAAAACTTTCCTGCTTTCACAAAACTTAATTTTCGTGAGAGTGATAATCAGATCATACATTGTTGAAGATTCAATTATTTAAATAGAGAATATGTAATTTTTAGGAAATAGACTCATACTAGGAAAATCGCTGCTGGTGGTTATGTTTTGGCTTGCCATTGAGCTGATCCTGGGGAGACTTAGAGCAAGCAATAGGCACTTAGATTGCAGCAGCCCCTATCCACTGTCATTAGATTGCTCACTGTGTGAGAGGAAGATGGTTCCTCCATTTCCTTATCCTCATAAAATTCCTCATAAGGTGCAATCTCTATTATGTTCAAGTACTGTGCTCAGATCTGATAAAAAAAAAAAGAGTAAGGTAGAAGCCCTAATGTCAAGAAATCCACAAGTTAATAGGAGGCTGCATAATAAAAACTAATTACAATTAGGTAGGCTCTAGCAATTCTACCTCTAGGTACATACACAAAAGAATTGAAAGCAGGGACTCAAACAGATATTTATAGACCAATGGTGATAGTGGAATTATTCATAGTAGCCAAAAAGTAGAAACAACCCAAATGTTTATTGACAGATAAATGAATAAGCAAAATGTAGTATGTACATAAATGGTATATTTTCAGCATTAAAAAGGAATTAAATTCTGATACAAACTACATCAATGAACCTTGGAACATATGCTAAGTGAAGTAAGCAAGACAAAAATGACAAAATATTGGCCGGGCATGGTGGCTCACACCTGTCATCCTAGCACACTGGGAAGCCAAGGCGGGCAGATCGTTTGGGCTCAGGAATTCGAGACCAGCCTGAGCAAGAGCGAGACCCCATCTCTACTAAAAAATAGAAAAAAAATTATCTGGGCATGGTGGCGCATGCCTGGAGTCCCAGCTACTTGGGAGGCTGATGCAGGAGGATTGCCTAAGCCTAGGAGTCTGAAGTTGCTGTGAGCTAGGCTGACACCATGACACTCTAACCTGGGCAACAGAGTGAGACTCTGTCTCAAAAAAAAAAAAAATGACAAAATATTGTTTGATTCCACTTATTATAGGTACCTATAATAGTTAAATTTATAGAGGACGTACTAGAACTTGCCAAGAGCTAGAGGAGAGGGAAATGGGAAGTTATGGTTTAATTGGTATAGATTCAGTTTGGGATAATGAAAAAGTCCTGGAGATGAATTGTGGTGATGATTACTCAACACTGGGAATGTACTTAATGCCACTGAATTTGTACACTTAAAAATAGTTAAAATAATATCTCAACACAATAAAAGCCATATATGACAAATCCAAAACTAACACCATACTCTGGTGAAAAGTTGAAAGCTTTTGCACTAAGATCAGGAATAAGACAATGATGCCTACTCTCACCACTTCTTTTTAACACAGTACTGGAAGTCCTAGCCAGAGCCATCAGGAAAGAGAAAGAAATAAAAGGTATCCAAATTGGAAAGGAAGAAGTAAAATTATCTCTGTTTACAGATGACATGACAGATATAATAATCTCTAAAGACTCCAGAAAAAAAAACTGTTAGAACTAATAAATATATTTGGTAAATTTACAGGACAAAAATCAACATACAAAAATAAATAGTGCTTCCATATGTGAAAAATAAACTATCTGATAAAGAAATAAATAAAATAATATTGATAGTTACTCCCCAAATAAAATATTGATGAATACATTTAACCAAGGAGGTTAATTATGTGTACACTGAAAACTATAAAACACTGATAAAAAAATTGAAGAAGATACAAATAAAGAGAAAGATATCTCATATTAATGGGTTGGAAGAATTAATACTGTTAAAATATCCATAGTATTCAAAGAAATATACAGATTCAATACAATCCTTATCAAAATTGCAATGATTTTCTTATAAAAATGAAATAAAAAATTCTAAAATTCATATGGAAGCACAAAAGACCTGAGATAGCCATAGCAATCTTAAACAAAAAGAACAAAGTCTGAGGCATTCCACTACCTGACTTCAAAATATACTACAAAGCTTTAGTAATCAAAACAGCATAGAACTGGCATAAAATAAGAGACATAGAACAATGAAAGAGAATAGACAGTCTAGAAATAAACACACATATTTACAGTCACTTGATTTTCAACAAAGATACCAAAAACACACAAAGGGGAAAGGACAGTCTCTTCAATAAATTGTGTAAGGAAAACTAGATATCAACATACAGAAGAATGTAATTAGATTCTTATCTCACACAATATACAAAAATCAACTCAATGTGGACTACAGAAATAAATGTAAGACCTGAAATTGTAAAACTACTAGAAGAAAACATAGAGGAACATCTCCATGACATTGGTCTGGTCAAAGATTTTTTGGATATGACCCCAAAAGTACAGAAGACAAAAGCAAAAATAGACAAAAGGCATTACATAAAACTAAAAAGACTCTGCACAGCAAAGAAAACAATTAAGAGTGAAGAGACAGCCCATTGAGTGGGAGAAAATATTTCTATTCTATATATCTGATAAGCTAAAATATATAAAGAACTTACCTCAATATTTAGAAAACAAACAAACCTATTAAAAATCAGCAAAGGATCTAAACAAACATTCCTCAGAAAAAGACATACAAATGATCAACATGTATATGAAAAAAATGTTCATCATCACTAAGCATCAGAGAAATATGCAAATTACAACTACAAACAAGTATCTCCTCATACCTGTTAGAAAGGCTACTATGAAAATGATGGAAGATAAATTTTGTTGAGGATGTGAAGAAAAGACAACCTCACACACTCTTGGTGGGAATGTACATTGATACAGCCATTATGAAAAAAAGTATGGAAATTTCTTTACAAATTAAAAATAGAATTACGATATTCACCAGAAATTCCACTATTGGGTGTATATTCCAAAGGAAATTAAATCAGTGTGTTGGAGAGATATGTGCACTCCAGTGATCACTGTAGCATGATTCACAATAGCCAAGATATGGGATCAATGTAAGTATCCATCGATAGGAAAATGGATAAAGAAAATGTAGGCTGTGTGTGTGTGTAATACTATTATACTATAATACTATTTAGCCAGAAAAAGAAGAAATTCTATAATTTGCAACAACATGAATGAACTTGGAGGACATTATGTTAAATAACATAATCCAGACACAGAAAGACAAATACTGCCTGATTACACTTATATATGGAATCTAAAAAAGTTGAACTTACAGAAGTAGAAAATAGAATGGTGGTTAACAGGGGTGAGGAAGTTGAGGGCAGATATTGGTCAAAGGCCACAAAATTTCATTTATAAAGGAGTAATAAGTTTGAGATCTACTGTATAATACAGTAATTATAATTAATAACAATGTATTAATGCATTTTGAAAATTACTAAGAGAATAAATTTTAAGTGTTTTTACCACAGAAAATGATAAGGGTGTGAGGCAATAGATATGTTAATTAACTAAATTGAGCCATTCCATAATATATACATATTTCAAAACATCATGTTTTATATACTTAATATATATAATTTGATCTGTCCATTAAAAATAAAGTAAAAAAATAGTTAAAATGGTACATTTTGTTATGTATATTTTTACCACAACAAAAAGAAGCCATTGGTCACATCCCCACCTCAGAAAAAAGCCAAAGGCAATACTTAAATGAATGTGCATGGCTTTGTTCTAATAAAACTCCTCTAGGTTCACTGGGAAAAAAATAGACAATTGCGTTTCATGGAAGCTCAGATGCTAAAAAATTAGTGTGACAAAGTAAGCAAAAGAAATAAGATATATTAAATATTAATTAAATCTGTGAAGAAAAAACAGAAAAACCAGAAGAAAGAAAAGTGTCAGGTGGGGAAGGCATGTCAGGAAGAGGAGCCCACATGACTAAGAGGTAAAAGATATTATCTGATTGGAAATTAAAGGTGTTGTATTAAGGTACAATTTGACATGGCCTTAGAAAGTTACTCTTATCACACTACAGTTAGTTCCCATAATTCCTTTTTAAAGGTCTACATTTAAGTGATGTTGCCATAAGTAGGTATTTTGTTGTCTGATAGTTGTATTATAAGAAACACAATCACCACTATTCTTTGAATGGTAAACTGCATGCTATTCTTTGTGCTGTTTTATATGTATATGTGTTTGTACAGATAGATATGTATATGTAAAATCTCATTTTTGTAATTTAAAAATATTTAATTTCCTTGTACATATACACATAAACATATTATTTCACATAATGCCTGAATAGAATCTCATAGATAACCTATGTCTTATTTTTCTTCAGACAAGTTTTCTTTCCTATTTTATTCGCCCCTCTTTCTTCTGACTTTTCCCCCAATCTATGTATTGAATAAACTCCTTTTTTCCATATTTTAATCTGTATTCATATGATAATTGTATGCATGAAGGTGCATGTATTATTTCATATAGATACAAATCTATGCAGTTTTATATTTTGCAAAAGGGTCATATTATACAGATTATATTGAATATTGCTTTTATCACCACAATTCCCATTACATTAACTTTAATGAATATATTATATTTCATAGTTTTTTATTTCAAAATATTACAGGGGTATAAATAAATATTTTTGGTTACATAGATTGCTTTTGTAATGCTTGAGTCAAGGTTATAAGTGTGCCCATCACCCAGATAGTGTTCACTGCACACATTAGGTAGGTTTTTATCCATCCCCTGTTCTCCCCTTCCTGCCTCTTTATTTCCAGCAGTTTTTCTTCCCTCTGTGCAGATGTGTGATCATTGGTTAGTTCCAATTTATTAGTGAGTATATATGGTGTTTGTTTTCCCATTCTTTAGATGCTTTGCTTAGGATAGTGGCCCGCAGTTCCATCCAAATGATTGCAAAAGGCAATAATCCATCATTTTTTATAACTGAGTAGTATTACATGGTATACATACACCAAATTTTGTTAATCCACTCATAAATTGATGGGCACATGTGTTGATTCCACATCTTTGCAATTGTCAATTGTGCTGCAATAAATATTTGAGTGCAGGTTTCTTTTTGCTTTAACACATGTAAGTCAATAAATGTGATTCACCACATAAACAGAAGCAAAAACAAAGACCATATGATCATCTCAACAGATAGAGAAAAAGCAGTGGAAAGAATTTCAGTACACTTTCATGTTAAAAACCCTCAACAAACTAGGCATAGAAGAAACATATCTGAAAATTATAAAACCCATATATGACAAATACACAGCAAATATCACAGTGAATTATGAAAAGTTGAAAGCATTTCCACTAAGAACTGGAAGACAAGGGTTCCCACTGTCACCACTTCTATTCAACATAGTTCTGGAAGTCCTAGCCAGAGAAATCAGGCAAGATAAACAAATTAAGGGTATCCAAATCAGGAAAGAGGAGGTCCAACTGTTGCTTTTTGCTCACGATATGATCTGCTATCTAGAAATCCCAAAACAATCCACCAAAAGACTCCTGGAATGGATAAATAAGTTCAGCAGTCTCAGGTTACAAAATTAATATACACATATCAGTAGCATTTCTATATACCAAAAAGAGTCAAGCTGAGAATCAAATAAAAGACTCAATCCAATTCACAATAGCTACAAAGAAAAATAAAATATCTAGGAATATACTTAACCAAGAAGGTAAACGATCTCTACAAAGAGGACTATGAAACACTGAGGAAAGAAATTGCTGATGATGTAAAGAAGTGGAAAAATATATCATGCTCATGGATCCATAGAATAAAGATTGTTAAAATGTCCATATAATACCCAAAGTGATTTATAGATTCAGTGCAATCCCAATCAAAATACCAAGGTCATATTTCACAGGTCCAGAAAAAATAATTATATTCTTTGTTTGAAACCAGAAAAGATCCTGAGTAGCCACAGCAATCTTAACCAAAAAGAACAAATCCGGAAGCATCACATTAGCAGACTTCAAACTATACTATAAAGCTATAGTAATCAAAACAGCATGGAATTGGCACTAAAATAGAAACATAGACCAATGGAGCAGAACAGAGGACCCAGATATAAAATCATACACATACAACCAACTGATCTTTGATAAAGCAGAGAATAATATACAGTGGGGAAAAGATGCCCTATTCAATAAATGGTTCTGGGAAAATTGGATAGCCACATGCAAAAGAATAAAACAGGATCCATATCTCTCACCACTCACAAAAATTAATTCAAGATGGATAAAAGTTTAAACGTAAGGCATGAAACCATAAAGAATTCTAGAAGAAAAGAGAGAGAAAACTCTTCTAGATATTGGCCTAGGCAAAGAATTTATGACTAAGTCTCTAATGGTAATTATAGCAACAACAAAAATAAATAAATGGGACTTTATTAAATTAAAAAGCTTCTGTACAGCTAAGGAAATAATCAACAGAGCAAATACACAATGTACAGAATTGGAGAGAATATTTGTAAGCTACATATCCAATAAAGGGATGAGAACAATATTCTATAAAGACCTCAAACAAATCAGTAAGAAAACATCAAACAGGCCGGGCGCGGTGGCTCACGCCTGTAATCCTAGCTCTTGGGAGGCCGAGGCGGGCGGATTGCTCAAGGTCAGGAGTTCAAAACCATCCTGAGCAAGAGCGAGACCCCGTCTCTACTATAAATAGAAAGAAATTAATTGGCCAACTGATATATATATAAAAAATTAGCCAGGCATGGTGGCGTATGCCTATAGTCCCAGCTACTCGGGAGGCTGAGGCAGAAGGATTGCTTGAGCCCAGGAGTTTGAGGTTGCTGTGAGCTAGGCTGACGCCATGGCACTCACTCTAGCCTGGACAACAAAGCGAGACTCTGTCCCAAAAAAAAAAAAAAAAAAAAAAAAAAAAAAAAAACATCAAACAGCCTCATTAAAAAGTGGGAAAAAGACATGAACAAAAGCTTTTCAAAAGAAGATAGACAAATGGCCAATAAACACACGAAAAAATGCTCAATGTCACTAATCATCAGGGAAATAAAAATGAAAATCACACTGAGATATCACCTGCCCCAGTTTGAATGGCTTTTATTAAAAAGTCCAAAAATAATACATGCTGGCATGGATGCAAAGAGAAAGGAATGCTTATACACTCTTGGTGGGACTGTAAATTAGTACAACATCCATGGAAAACAGTATAGAGGTTCCTCAGAGAAATAAAAGTAGACCTACCATTTAATATTTCATAGTTTGGATGTATCATAGAGCAGTTATTAAGTCCCTTGTTGGTTCATATTCACCGTTTATAGGGTTTTCACATATTTTGTTCTGTTTTGTTTGACCACTTTACACAATGCAGGGATTGACATACTCTGTGTAAATCCTCAGATACTGATACTTCTATTGTTATAATAGTAATTTTAGAAATGCATTTACTAGATCAAATGGTGTGTGTATATATATATACAGTTTCAGTAGGTGTTTCCACATGTATTTCTAAAAAAGATTTAGCATTTCATATTTTCACCATCAATGCATAAGGAGTAGGCTCTTCCCTCATCAGCAATAGGTGTTTCTGCCTTGTAATTTTGTTCGTCTAATTAGTAAAAAATATATCACTGTGTCAATTTTTTATTTCCATATCATAATGCATTTGAAATATATTTTTATTATTGATTATTACAATTCTATCTGTGAATTGTCTGTTAGTACATGTTGCTCATTTTTTCCCCATAGGGTAGTTATCTTTAATTTTCTTAAAGATAAGAAATTATCTTCTTAAATTTTAAAAACTCTTTGTAAATAAGAACTAACATTTATTGAATACTTGTCAGTTGCATGATGTGATTATAATGAATATCTTATTATACTACATAAAAAATGTTTGCATTTTATTCAAATATGAGACTGTCTTACCGATTTGTAATTTAAATTTATGCTTTTTTGATTGTTGGTACTAAGGTCAATTTCACATCATAAAAGTAGTTGTAGAATTTGATATTTTTGTGTGCTCTGGAATTGCTTAAAATATACCAATTTCATAATTTTAAGGGTTCAGTTATATCAATTTGTGAAGAATCTCGGTACATTTTTCAGTGGTACATCTCTAATAACCTAGTAAATGTTTTTTGAAGTAACTAGTCTAGTTTAATTTTTCAGTTATTTTTATCTCAATTTTAGTGATATGCATTGTGCTAGGAAGTCATCCATTTTCTAGAAATTTTCAAAATTATCATTATAGAATTTCTTGTACTTTTTCTTTTACTTCTTCTGTATTGCATGTTATGCATCCTTTCCCACTAATTTTGTATAGTTATAATTCTCACTTTCCTTTTGTAGGATTGAAAAAGGTTTATTTGTCTTATTAATCTTTTCAAAGACTTAAGTTTTTTATAGTTTAATTTAATTTTTGTTTTCTAGCTCGATTGTAATTCTTAATATTGTTTCTCTTTTTATAATTCCTTAAGATATATACCTAATTCTTTTATTATCATCTAAAAAAAAACTTTTAAGGCTATACATTTCTCTCTGAATACAGTTTTCATTGTGCCCACATCATCACTGTACATGTGCATTATATACATTTCATCAAGAGTTTATGTACATTTTATATTAATGTGCATTTTCCCAAGAAAGAAACAGAATGTCAAAGACAGATGAAGCCTCCTAAAAGTCAGATTTAAAACTAGATCTGGATATGAGATATAATTCATTAATTACTTCTAGAGAATTCTTCATGAAAGGCCTTAATAGGCTCTCTCCAAGTTAATAAATAATGTACCCCATCATACAGACAAGAAATATAATTTATTGTGATTCTGTTTTTTCCCTTATTGTACATCTCTTCTTCAAATAACAAATACTATGAGAAAGAACAATAATTAGTAATCATGAAGACTGTAGAGGAGGGGTGGTATTTTTGTCATGCCTGAAGGGAATTTATTTTTCATGGTCTTTATATTACTACTGAATGCCACATGTTGATAGTCTGGCTCATTTTGACTATGAATTCTCATATAATTATTGCTGTTTTAATTTTTCTTACCATATTTCTTACCATGTAGAAATATTACCATGAATGATATTGATTTTCTCAATTCATTACTAGTTACTTTTATAATAATCATCGCCATGCTATATAATAGCTTCTCTATTTTCTTTTACATATTTTCTTTCTAATGCATGCTCTGGAATTTTATCTTTCAAAGATTCTCATCAATCTAATTGCTAAATAATTGCGAATAGGGAAAACAAACATTAAAACCTGTTAAAATCAGTGTTAAATAAATAATTATATCTGCCTAGTAAGCAAAACAAAAAATTTATATGACATATATGTCAATATACAGACCTACTGTGTGTGTGCATCAGTGTTGGGACAAGGACTGGATACCAGCAAATCAAATATTGGGGTCACTAAGGATAAACAAAGTTCTGATTTCTTGTTTTACATAATGAAACACCTGATACCAAAGGGATAGGTGTGAAAATTGATATTGTGTGTGAAAATTTAATAGCATGCATTGAATTTTTGCAGAAATAAGTTCATCTACACATGCCAATTGGGTGTTGGGGTTCCTGACAACAGACCCAGGATTTTACTCATAAGGTAACATTAGATTCTGGCTCAGAATTTGCACTTATCTTTGGAAGATGCTTAATTAAAATTTAACTTTGGAGGATAGAAAATTCACACCATTTGCATTAACATAATGGAACCTTACTGTGACTCCAGTAGGAGATTATATATATATATGTATAATCACATATATACACATATATAATATATATACACATTATTTGAGGATATTACAGGGTTCCAAATATTTTGGTTACATGTTATGACTTTGCCTCACCCAAGCTAGAATTTGAAGTGTGCCCTTTCTCTCATACAATGCTCACCACATCCATTAGTTGTGAGTTTACCCGCCCCCAACTCTCCAACCCCTAATGAATATTACTACTGTGTGAGCACTTTAGTGTTGATTAGTTAGTGCCAATTTGATGGCATGTGGTGCCTATTCTTCCATTCTTGTGATACCTCACTTCAGAGGATAAGCTCAAGCTAGGATATATAAATACAAGCTCTTAAAAAAATCCCTTGAGCCAGAATGAGCAGGCTGCAAAAGTGCACATAGAAAAATGTACATAGAAAACCTAATAAATTGACTTTTACAATGGAGTAGTCTAGTGTTGATGATTTTACAGGTGGGGGACAAGAATTGGAGGGGTTACTTTTCTATACCCTTACTATCACTTAGATTAAAATCTCTGCTTTTGTACAAAAATATAAATTTAGCAATCGTAAGATTAATGTATAAGCATTACAGGGAGCATTGTTACTTTCAGGTGCTCTGCCTCCTAAAAGAGTTTGTTAACCACTAGGCTATGAAGAACAATTCTCTTCATTTACTTATTCTAGAGAGGCAAGAAACCTCACTCTTTGTTTTATTTTATCCCAGGTTCTCTTGGGAGCATGAATGCAATTTCTAGCATTGTCAATAATATTTTCTACAAGCTAAATTTAGATATGCCATGGTGGTTTTAGTAAAAGGATTTGTACATATTGTATTGATATATTCAATACTTAAAAATACTTAAAATCATAAGATTAAAGTAAACCTGAAATATCATGGTTTTGTGAAAGATTATTGACCTGACAAATTTATATTATTTTTAATTTGCTTTACAAAATAAAAAGAACAGATTAGAGTTCATCAAAAATGGTACGCAATACTTTAGAATGAGGAAAATGCAACACAAAAACAATTTCAATAACCAGGTCAAATAATGAAAATGAAAATGGAAGTTCTTAGGGAAGAGCAGAAGGGATGAGAGAAGAAAGAAGATAAATAAAAGCAAGGCAGTTATATTTCTGTGATATGTGTGTGCGTGTGTGTATGTATATAATTTATATGACGAAGTTCTGAGAAATAAAACTTTAATGGATTCTTCATACCTTTACATTTTTGGTAGAGACAAGGAGATAGATAAAATTTTCCATATTTACTTTTGTAAATCATTTAGGCATTTACAGTTTTAACTTGGAACTTGCAGAAAGTTATAACTCATTAAATAGGAGAACATCATCTTTATAATAACTGGCATTTTCTTCATCTTGCCTTTTAGACAACCACTGACAAGGACATTTCATAGCTATTGGTACTAATGAAAACATCCTGAATAATTCAGCCAATTGAAATACGGCTAAAGTTGGGAAGTTTCTCATATTTGTTTCAAAGGAAGTGGTTCTCCCTTATAATTTCAGAGTTCAAAATTTATCCCAAGGAGTAGTCACTTTTGTTCCTCCATATGCAGTATAAAATCTGAGCATTTTTTAGATGAGGAAAGAAGGAGGAGATAAAGGTAAACCATTTTTTGACTCATCAGTCTTGGTATATGATTTTAACTAACAAAATTGCTGCAAAGTAAATGTTATAAAATAATTTCACAAAGAATCAAAAAAAATATTAAAGGACCATGAAGTATCATTTTTAAAAGTTTAGGTTGATATCCCAAACCATAATATTAAACAATAACTAATGGTTAGGGAAATACTATGCATTGTGATTTATGATCCAAATATCCTTTCTGACACTTAAACCTCATGCATATATTTCTACCATCTGTTTATTTGGTTCTTTCATATTCATACATTTCTTTCTCATAGAGTGTATATAAACTGAGAAGTTCCTTCTAACATTCTAGATGAACAGAATTTGTTTTTTAAACATGTTAAACGTCTTTTATAAAACGTCTGCCATCATGTAGTCAAGCTAAATAGACTTCTATTCAATAGAAACTTCTCAAGTATTTATATAATCATTCCAAATATAATGCATTTAAAAGATCAAAAATGCAGAAAAGGCAAAGTAGCTTCACTGCCCTGCAGCATGTGCTTTTATACCACATTTAATATTTACACTATTTAAAATTTCAAGACTTATGGGCATAAATCATACCTATTTTCTTCCATGGAGAGATGCTTGTATTGAATCTTTTATTATTAAATGAGGAATAGTTCAATATACACAATGTAAAGAGTGGGCTACATTGCCATTGTGGACATGGCTTTCCAATGACAGGTTTTCTTTATTTCCTACCATATCTACATAAGATTATTTTTATTTGATTCAAATATAGAAATTTTCATTGGAAATACTGTTTAAAAGTGCATTTTTACTTAGAATACAACATATAATTTAATTATGGGTACACACTACAAAGGTGCTATCCCTACCTTCAATGATTGTTTCACACATTTAGACATTTATTAATTATTTTGACCAACTACCATATGCCACACATAGAGTGCTGAGGACAGAGATAGATTTAAAAATGGACTATTTCATCAAAAAGCTTAAAGTCTAGCAAAACATTAAATTTTCTTTATATTGTGGATGTGTTTAAGATCACAATGAGGTATCACAGAGAATTCATTTTAATGAAGCTGTGTTTGTATTTATTTATATACTGCCTCTTTGACAATAAAGAATTGAGATAGTTAATAAAAAGAACATTTTATAATTTTAAGAAAATATAAAAATTTAATGAGGAAAAAGAACAAATATATCAAAATAGAAGTTTCTACACAGGTAGTCTGGTTTAATGTAAAATGCAAACTAAACTTTTTGGCAAAGTAGCTCTTATAACTAAACTCATGGAATTTCTTATATGGGATATGATATACTAGGGGGCATTTTTTTGAGAAAATAGACATTGTCCTCAATAGTCATAATTTCACAATCTAGACTAATAATGTATATACTTTCAAGTTATTTAATTTGAATTTTAATAAATATTATATATCTTACATCTGGCAATATAAAATGCCACTTTAACAACAATCATCCTATATAGCTTACATATTTCTAAGCTTCAGCCATGCAAACTATTTCAAGAAAAAACTTTAGCAATAGCGACAACAAAATTTTAAAAGATGTGAGTGGCATTCATTACAGTAACAAAAACCTTTAAATTATAATATAATTTGTAACAATATAATCATCATTCCAACAGATGTCCATGTGTACACATCATAGGTAAATGAGTACCATAATTTTAAGTTGTATATGCAAGAAAAGAAAAACAATACTATTTCCCCTTGATGCAAGATATAACACTAAGGGGGGTGGGAGAGATAATCAACTCACCTTATGAAATTATTTTAAAAGATAAAATGTTTAAACTTAAGAGTAATAATATTACCCTATGTCTGAATGTGAATTTCAAGATTACAAGATATGTTTGTGTATATTTTTACATTCCATAGAAGACTGTTTTGAAAGAAGTATGACAATTACTATTAGTGTATTTCACAAATGATGAAGTGGATCAAAGTCATGAAATCATTTGGCAAAGACCTAACAGTTGAAAAGTTACAGAGTTAACAGGATTTACTTCCCCTGGATCCTTAAGAATGAATTCATATAAAGTACAGATATTTTACAGGCCTATTGTGTGGACTGAAAATTTAGTGTAAGAAATAATACTTGTCTGACATAAATTAACCTAAATTTTAGAATTTATATTTGAACACTGGATTTTATGAGTGATAAATGGTAGCAGTTTATATTAAGTCAAAGATATTATGTTCTGACATACTCCAAAATATGTATTATATGGTTATTTAAGTTTTTGAATAAAGGACACGTAAAATGCTAGTTTTAAAGAACACTTTAGAATCCTCTCTATCTAATATTGTATGCCAGCAAGAATGAACACTGTATCATTTTTCAGATCAGTGACATTTGACAACCATTCAATCTAATTCAGTGATAATTTTCAATGATATGATTAAGTGAATATTTGAACATAGCTTTCAGCTGAATTTTCACCCTAGGCTTTTTAAATAATCACTTTGGGTTTGTGGTTTAATAAGGTATGGCGATGATCTTATTTCTTTGTGCTATCTCACATGGTAGATTTGGAGTTGGTAAAAATTTACCACCCCTGATAGACAATTGATAAAAATGGTATACTGAACATAATTATGAGATCTACAACTGTGTCAGCTAATACTAAATCATAGTAAATCAGTAAAGTCCTGGTTATGTACCTAGGGTACATTTCAACACTACTTTTTTGAAAGAATTTTTAAAAGGCATTGGAATTTATAAAATATAATCATGGAAATCTTGGGAGGGAGGAAGAAGACACAAACTTTCTTGTCTGTAAAGGAAGACAAGGATCATAACACATCTGGAGGGCAGTTTAAAGCCCCATAGACAGTTAAATCCCCCTATCAGGTTTGTAATTGCTAAATTCCTTTACCAGTAAAAAAAAAAAAAAAAATCATTGAAGTAGACACAAAATGGTTAACAAAGCAAATATCTGATAGAGGAAACTCACTGACTGGTACTTAGTTATATCCCATTAGATATCTCTTTTCATTTGAGAGAACATTGTTAAAGACTGTAGAACTGAATTCAGAATGCCTGGTGAAGGGCGAGGCTCACAAGCGGGAGTGTGGAAGTGTAAAGAGATTATGGGATGGCTATTTGAAAGATATTTCCACCTTATCTGGGAACTGCTCTTTCTACCTCCAACAAGTGACAAATAAATGGAAGATGTGCATAAATTTTTATCTAGCGCTGGTGTGAAGACAAAAATAACCACTTGGTAGCATTGTGCCCTGTTTTGCAGGATTTTGTATTTTCTTTTGTTTGCTTTTTAAAATCACAGCCCTCTCTATTACAAATGAGCTTTGCTTTCAGCAAATATTGTTATAAAGTTATCACTGCACTTAGAAGTACTTTCTTCTCAAGAAGTGCTTTTCCAAAATAAATTATTGATAGCAGGAATAACTTCATGCTAAAACCTCCACCACAGAGAATGCAAATCAGAACATAAATGTTGTGTCTGAGCTCTACAGAGGTAAGCTGTGAGTGGCATTCAAGTGAAGACAGCAAGTTATTAATAGAAGTCATGCCAGGGAAAGGAAAGGAAACAGGAGCAGGGTTAAGTTGAGGAGCTAGTTTAGAAATGGAGATTTATGACAGAGGGGTAGGCTAAAGCGGAGGAAACCCAAAGAAAGGAGGAGAAGACAAAATGAATTTGACCTAAGAAGATCTTGAAACTACCAAAAAGTATCCTTTTGAAAGGAAGCTTCTAATACCCCTTTAAGAAAAAGAGAAGGCTAATTTTTTTTGAGTGATTTTAAAAAACAGTTTGTGGATAGGTTTTTAAAATTGGGAAGCTACATAATTTTCTATTCACAATTATCAATATCTTAGGGTATGGATGAATTTATCACTGATATCCAATTTCATTGTTTATAAAATAATAAACATATACTTCTGTGTAGAATCCATGTTTGGTTTCTATATCTCTAGTACTTATCTTTAACATTTCCGTTCTATTTTTAAATTGCATACATTTGTTTTCCCCCTGTTTTTCCTAATCACATTTATAAGACATTAGTGTATTTTACATTATTACAACAAACTAAAAACTAGCTCTTAAATTTACCTAGTGTTTCTTCTTTCTAATTTCTTTATCTTTAGTTCCTACTTTCCTTAGAGCATTTTTGTAACATTTTTAGTTGAAAATTCAATTCAATTTATTCTATCTTTTTTTTTTTTTTTTTTTTTTTTTTGAGACAGAGTCTCACTTTGTTGTCCAGGCTAGAGTGAGTGCCGTGGCGTCAGCCTAGCTCACAGCAACCTCAAACTCCTGGGCTCAAGCGATCCTCCTGCCTCAGCCTCCCGAGTAGCTGAGACTACAGGCATGCGCCACCATGCCCGGCTAATTTTTTATATATATATATATCAGTTGGCCAATTAATTTCTTTCTATTTATAGTAGAGACGGGGTCTCGCTCTTGCTCAGGCTGGTTTTGAACTCCTGACCTTGAGCAATCCGCCCGCCTCAGCCTCCCAAGAGCTAGGATTACAGGCGTGAGCCACAGCGCCCGGCCTCTATCTTTTTTTTAATGAAGATAAAATCAAAGACAAAAACTCAATCTCTAGGTAGAACGTAGGCCATGTCTCATGGGTTTTTGTGTGGAATACTTTTTCCTTCACAAATGTGGTTTTGTACTCTTGGTTTCCTTTTCGACACACTTGAATTGAATTTATAAATGCATTATTTATAAATGTAACATTAATATTACCAAAATATGCATTTTAAAAGTTCTTTTTGTGTACTTAATGACATTTTCACTGCATCGTACTATATTATTCATTTTAATTTGTATATGTGGCAGGGACATTATTAATATATTAATATTCTTCTGTTTGGGTAGAAGAGCAGAAATCAGAAATGACTCTCAGCTTGTTTTTCTTTTTTGGTTTTGGTTTTCCCCAGGGGCATGGGAAAAAGTATGATATCAATTGATCTCTAAATCAGCCGGAAATCTCTCTATTCCTTCCCTGTTAGCAGATGGAGAAAGTGGTATGGCCCCAATGTGAATGGCTTCTTGGTACATCCTGCAAGGTTGAGCCTAGCCAACGTTAGGGTTCTCAGTATACAGATTCTCAAGTCCTCATTTTGACCCAGAAAAAAAAAAAAGAAAAAATATAGAGATACCTGGAATGATGATTATACTGTTTACACCCCCCCCCAAACACACCCACCCAGCCACCTTCTTCACCTCTTCTCTGTATGAGATGACTCCATCACCTTGGATCTGTTATTCTCTGCCTTCTGGTTGGGCTTAACCAATAATCAGCACTATGAGGATATTGGATGGTTTCATAAGGTATAGCTCTTCTCACCAACTCCTGCACCAGAGGTCATACTTTGAGAATAACTGCATATTTTAAATACCTATGGTCACAGCTGCTGTCCAGTGGTCCTCTCCCAAGGTGAGAACTATTAACAGGTTAAGTTGGCTCTTTCCCTTTGGCTCTTAGGGTTTACAGGTAGTAAAGTTTATCAACTCACGTTATCTTCATCATTAATTGTTAGTTCTTTTAATTCTGCCCACATTTCTGCAAATAGTCCCCTTATTACACTCCTTTAACTTGGTTTTTGTTTCATAGCAGGACAGTTAATAATGCGCTGGGCTTCACAAGGTGACTTGGAATTCTATGGTAAACATATAAACTACAAAGCTTCTGCACAGCCAAAGAAATAGTCATGAAAGTAAACAGACAACCTACAGAATGGGAGAAAATTTTTGCATCCTATGCATCCGATAAGGGACTGATAATTAGAATATACTTAGAACTCATGAAAATTAAGAAGAAAAAATCAAATAACCCCATTAAAAAGTGGGCAAAGGACTTAAACAGAAATTTTTCTAAAGAAGACAGAAGAATGGCCAACAAACATATGAAGAAATGCTCAACATCTCTAATCATCAGGGAAATGCAAATCAAAACCACAATGAGATATCACTTAACCCCAGTGAGAATGGCCTTTATCAAAAAATCTCCAAACAATAAATGCTGGCGTGGTTGCGGAGAGAGAGGAACACTCCTACACTGCTGGTGGGACTGCCAACTAGTTCAACCTCTGTGGAAAGCAATATGGAGATACCTTAAAGCGATACAAGTGGATCTACCATTTGATCCAGCAATCCCATTGCTGGGCATCTACCCAAATGATCCAATGACACTCTACAAAAAAGACACCTGCACTCGAATGTTTATAGCAGCACAATTCATAATTGCAAGGCTGTGGAAACAGCCCAAGTGTCCATCCATCCAAGAATGGATTAATAAAATGCGGTATATGTATACCATGGAGTACTATTCAGCTCTAAGAAACAACGGTGATATAGCACATCTTATATTTTCCTGGTTAGAGCTGGAACCCATACTACTAAGTGAAGTATCCCAAGAATGGAAAAACAAGCACCAGATATATTCTCCAGCAAACTGGTATTAACTGAGTAGCACCTAAGTGGACACATAGGAACTACAGTAATAGGGTATTGGGCAGGTGGGAGGGGGGAGGGGGGCGGGTATATACATACATAATGAGTGAGATGTGCACCATCTAGGGGATGGTCATGATGGAGACTCAGACTTTTGGGGGGAGGGGGGGAAATGGGCATTTATTGAAACCTTAAAATCTGTACCCCCATAATATGCTGAAAAAAAAAATATAGTGTGTTTTTTCAATGGACTAAAGATGAAAGGCTTTTCTATCTATAAAATGCACCACATATATCTACTGAATTCTTACCATTCCATAGGGATAGGGGAGAATATTCCTAATAATGATAGAGCTAGAATTTTCTGAATGCCTGGTTGAGAGCTCAGATTTGGATTTGGTTAATTTAAATGAAATTATTAAACTATCGCTCCTCTTGCAAATCGAACTTTGTGGGAGTATCAATACCTAATGCACACATATTTTATAGAAGAACTACCTACTACACTTTAAAGTGTCAAGAAATAGAAAATGACTTAAATCTACAGTCTGTTATTCATATTCTCAGGTATCATTGCTGCTAAATATGTTGTAAACTTACAATGGTGAATTAAGGGCTCTAAATAAAAATAACATTTCCAGCAATTTTTTTTGTGGTTTAAGCAGTATTTCTATTAGGCATTAAGTTGTATTATGTTTTCAATATTGATTATAACTTTCTTGGATAAAAATGAAACTCTTTAAATACTCTCCCCATAAGTTATTTTTTGTTAATTATTCTATCACCAAATTTTTAAAAGACCTTTATTTATGACTCATTTAATTTATAACAGTATTTTTTAATTTTTAGTCATTGTCTTCTCATTTAGACCTGAATCTAAACACTAGCCATGGCTCACCATGCTTTCCCCTGCTCATCCCAGCTCACTACCCCTCTGTTTTCCTTCTTTACTATGTTTTCTTTTTTCCTACACTCAGTTTGCTCCACCTAATGAGTTCTCATTCAAAATGCTTTTTCACCACAAGGCATTTTTATTGTTCTGCCTTTCCCATCTTTTTATAGATAATTCCATGGCTCACTCCCTCAATTCCTTCAGGTTTCTGCTCATATAGCAACCTAATCAAGAGGCCTTCCTTGGTCTCCTATTCTATTTATCCCTTCTTCATTCACTTACCTATCACTACATGCATTATATATGTTTAATGTCCCCAGCCATGGGGTTGTATACTCTGTGACACAAAGGGTTGTGTTTGCTCTGATCACTGACTTCATGTCTTTATCACCTAGAATACAACCTGACACATAAGTGACAATAAATAATGTGTAGAATGTAAAAACACTAACACTATTCTGTTTAAGGTATGATTGTTAAAAATTTCCAATAAATGTCTTCTATAGTTTATTCTGAGTGTTTGCAATTTTAAGAAGTAATTTGAATAGTCTTATCTATTATTTTATTTAATGTGCTGAATTTATTTATATACTGCCCCAGGCTTACTTAATCATCTGATATAGGACATCTAAACCCATCTTTAAGAATATATCCTGCTCCTGAACATTCTTTGATTTAATTCTGTGTTTATTACTTATGATAATAATCAGAGACTAATAAAGTTGTACCTTGGAATATTTTTCATTTACTTTATAATTTCTTTCATTACAAAATGAAGAAGTATAAAAGGATAACATATTTATTTTTGAACATTCACATCTTATATCTTTCAGCCTGGGGCTAACTGAAGTAAAAGTTATTTTGTTCTGGGTTTGGTTTCTGCTTGAGAATCTTTTATTAGTGTTTCTGCCCTCTAATGCAGAGATCCCAGTTTTATGCAGTTCCCCATTAAAGCCCTGGCTCAAATGAGAGCATTGTGGAAATTTGCTTTTGAAGGACTCCTTCTCAAATTTAAGCCCTTATTTGGGGGCCTTTTCTGTTAAAACATTAGGGTGTTCTCTAATTTCTGTAAGAAATGTGGCCTTCCCAGAAAAGACTCATACACTACTTTAATCACATTCTAATTTTGTATATTCACTTATCACATTCATTCAACAATTAATTTAGAAAATATGAGGTCTATGATGAATTGATAAATACGGCCATTGTTTGAAGTCTAGGAAGTTATAACGTCAGGTTTACTTTTGCTACATAGGTTCCTCTTTGTAAAACTTAAAAAAAATTTGAAGTATAATATACATAAAGAAAATTATACTTAATTGTATAGCTTCATGAATTTTCTCACAATAAATCCACATGTGTAACAATCACCAGGTTAAAACACAGAAAGTTTTAAGCATCTCAGAAGATTCCTTTATGCATTTTACTGCCTCATTCATTCCAAAATCTAACCACTCCCCTGAATTTTAAACCCATAGAAATATTTCGCCTGTTTTTTTTAAATTTTATTTTATCATACTATGGGGGTACAAATATTGTTAGGGTTATATATATTGCCCCTGCCATTCCTAAATTTATAGTAGCTATACTTTTGTGTCTCACTTCTTTTGCTCAAATCTCTTTTAGGAGATTCATCCATCCTGTGTATTGTGTGTAGCTATCATGTGTTCATTTTCATTGTTTTATAAAATCCCATAATGCGAATATACCATAGTCACTTCTAGCTTTGGCTATTACAAATGAAACTGCCATGGACAATTTCATATATATATATATATATATATATATATATATATATATATATTTGTATGGCAAACATAGAAATGTATTTCTGTTTGTTATATGCCTAGGAATGAAATTGGTGGATCATAGGAATTTACATTTTCACACTTAGCAGAGTAACATTCATCGAATGTTGGGCAGCCAGTGGGGCGGAAAGGATGGGTATATGCACACTTAATGGGTATGGTGTGCACCATCTGGATTTTTAAATTTTTAAAATATAGTAGAAAAATATAGGAGAAAACTGGTATACTCAACATTGTAAATGTGTTAATTGTTCCAAAATCTATAGATTTAACTCAATGTTGATAATATTCCAAATGGATTTATGTGGAAGTTGAAAAGATAATTGTAAAATGAATACAGAAATACATTGGGCCAATAATATCCAAGAAAATCTTGAAGAAGAACTAAGTGGGAGAACCTACTTCACCAGATACTAGGATGTATTATAAAACTACTTTAATCCACATGATGGGATATGTGTGCATATAGATACAAATGGAGCAATGAAAGTGAATTGAAGTCTAGAAATAAGCCCACATATGTATTAACAAATTTTATGACACACTTAGTATTGCAGAGCAATGGGAAAGCAATAGTATTTTTAATTAATGGTGTTGTGACAATATGATTCCAAATGAAAAAGAAATTAATTCTTAACCAATTCCTCCTACCATACATAATAATGAATTTCAGGTGAAGCATAGATCAATTCAAATGGTAAACCAATAAAGCTCATATAGATAATAACATAATATATTATCATAATGGTATTTATTAGTCAAATACTTTTTAAATAGGGTAAAAATATAAAGTAAAAGTTTTTCTAAAAAATAAACTATATAAAATGAAGAATGTAGAAGGTCTTCATCAAAAATTATCATTGAGCAAAATTTTAATACATGGAGAAGGAAAATTTATTTGCAACTCATAGAACAAAAGGCTCATATCCTGCATATAGGAACAACTCATAATTTTGTTGAAGTTCAAATTAAATTTTCACTTTTTGAATCAGCCTGTGATTTATATGTAATAAATATTTGGCTATCCCAAAGTCATATAGATTTTATTATATGGGTTATCTGTTTTATTCCTGTAATTTTTCTAGTTCTATATCAAAAACTTTGAAATTAATTATTATAATATATGTATAGGAAGCCTCACAAATTCATAATCTATAATCAGTATGTGAAGAAACAACTTTTATCAAACAATTTACATGGCTACACTAATTGACTATTTTATAGGCAATCCAATAGCTTATTTTTTAAAGTTACTTTTCTTGGTGGGGGGGTCTTAATTATATCAAATAAATTGAATCTAATAATTCAATTTTCTACTGGTTTCTTTACATTTATATTTTGAATAGAATATATTTTGATATTTCAAAGACACATCTTGTGTAAGTGTTTAATACCTTAATCAATTTTCACAATGTAGATGATATTGATTTTTCAACAGAGTCTATCAGACTAATAATGAGGAAAACAATTCAGAGATTATTTTATTCTGGCTGCAGAGAAATTGAAAATCGAGAGTAAATCTCTTCATCATATGATAAACTATTTAATATTTCTGTAAAATAACTTTCATAGGTTAAAGGTGACAATGACCCTGAATTCATAAAATCAACCAATTGTTGGACATTTTCTACTTCCATATCCTGTGTAATGCTCTCTCCCTTACAAATGAGCTGAGCAACATTTGAGAGAGTATATGTTATTATTAATCTATCACTGTTCATGGTTATTTCAATAAGTGATCAATGTATATAGATTTATCCTTGCAAGAGAGGTATAATGTAATTATGAAGCTACTAAGAGTGCCTAGTAAATGTATTGGTTGATTAGAAACATTTTAGGAAGTTAAGAGAAAGAAGGACTGTCTCCAATGTCACAATAGAGGGGAGAAATCACAAAGTTGCTCAGATGAAACCAGAACTCCTCTGACCCGCCACTTATTTAGCTATCATTGTTTACTTTTTCTAATATAACACATATATTTTCATCCAGTTAAACTAAACCAAACACAGGAATAGAAAACAAATCTACGGTTCTTACCCTGAATGAAAATTGTGATGTTTCTGTATAATTTATTTGCTTGGAGGTGGTGTTTAATAAATGTTGCCTTGATTCAAACAAACTTCCTTATGATCAGATTTGAACACACTTAGTACATAAAAATAATATTCAGTATAATAAAATCCATTTGTTGCGCAGAATACTGCTATAGAAACTGAATTCACTGGAGGACTTAATTTGTCCACCAAACACAGCTATGTCAAATAAAATCTGAAAACAACAGGGAGTGCCCTGTCATGTCTGGGCCATGTCTTTCCCTGTCCTCTGTGGCTACATGCATTTGCTTTCTGAATCACATTAGCCACAAGCAGACACATGAGAACTAAAAAACATGCTCTAAAAAACCTGCTTTTATTTATAAGATAACTTAAAATGCATTTTCTGCAATTTGGGCCAAACCTCTCACTCAAACAGGAAGCATTCTGTCTTACAGCATCTAGGGTACCACTTACATTATTGTTTTGCAAGACCCGCAGTGCCTTGTTGACATTGTTCAGGGCATGAACTCTTGTGGATCCTTTTTCTTTTGGCTGAAAACAAAATGAAATAGTGTTCACTGCCCAGCAGAGAGACCAACAATCTACTAGCAATGAAACAATTTATAAATTTCATTTTGACTATTTTAAATGAGCACAGGCTATGCTGCATTGATATAATGAATATAAGTGCTTTAGGCTAATTGTCCTTGGCCTGGTGCCTTTTTAGCAGGAACCAACCACTCCCCAAGAATGACAGCACTTTTTTTTTCTTTCAGAAAGGCTATTTTGGTATGATCCCTCCTTCATTCTATAGCCCAGTTGGGTATTACTGCATGACCATCAATGAGAGAAATATCAGCATGCATAAAAACATTTCCTAATAAGATAGATAAGCAAGTTAATTTTAAAACCTTTTAGGAAAATTTAGAGTAGATTTGAGTCTAGTGAAATTATATGATGCCAAATAGGGTTAAATGAAACTATTTCTGTGAATATTATCTTAATTGCGCTACTCATTGAAGCTCAAAACTCAATCATCTTTGCTTTCCTAACCTACACTCTCAATCCCCAAAGTTATATCTTTTACTGTGATGTTTAAAGTAACATCTGCATAGTTCACTACAATATAAAAATTATCTCATTTATTCAGTTGTAGAGTTTTAGAAATTCCCACTGCTATGATGTCTATTGTATTTACTCTTTCCTTCTATTTTCATTTCTTTTACCTTAATACAAATCCTCATAAGTTATCACCCAGAAAACATCATAACTTTGTTTTCTTCTTACTCACTGTTTCTTCTTTTATCCATCCTGCATATCTTCAATGATTATGTTACTGAAGGAAGCCCACTGCCAGTGCAAACCCACTTACCAAGTTCCCCTCTCAATTTTAGGATGACTATAGTTAATAGTTAAGGGCATGAACTACAAAGCTGGACTTCCTGGGTTCAACTTTCAGCTTTTTCACTCTTATGCTATATGACTTTGGGCAAATTTCTTAAACTTCCTGTACCCCAGAGTTTTCTCATCTGTTATAATGGAGTTAATAAAAATAACTTGCTTCGTATATTTGCTGAAAGAATTCAATGTGTTAATGTGTATAAAACGTTTAGATTGTCACATAATAAGTACAATGTAAATGTTTGCTATTATTATTAACTTTGTAGCCTATGCCAGATACTTTGAGTGCACTACTTCTAAACCCCTTTGTGAGGCAAACAGTTTCATCCTCATTGTATAGAAAGTGAACCTCATGATAAGAGCTAACATATAGATAGGGATACAACTAATAACTGGTAGAGCCAGGATCCAAATTTTGATCTGTGCCTGTGGAGTCAAAGACTTTCAAAATCTATTTCTTTCTTATTTCTCTAACTACCTTCTATATGCAGCAACGAAATAACCTGATTTTTTTTACTTCTTGAGTTTTGCTTCTATACTTTCCAGCATTGCTCCTGTCCTTTTTATGCAGTTCCTTACCCTAAAACACCTTACCACTTTCACTGCCTGCTGAAAATTCCAAATTAAGCTAAAACATGCTACGATAAAAGATGATTTGCCTGATACTCCTTATAAAACAGTGTTGATGTCCTGTTTTTCAACTTCTCACAATTTTAAGTATAACTGTATGAATAGGAATCTCTATTTTTTACCTATTGGAAAATTTTCCTACAAGAATGTCAAGACGATACAGACACATTTTGGTATGTTTCCCACTTCCCATCACAAAGAGGAAGGAAATAAGGCCATAGAAAGATAAGAATTTAGATTAAAAAAATCAGCAAAAAATCAATCTTCGTGTGTGTGTGTGTGTATTTATAATCTCATAGCATATAAGTCTAATGGTAATTTTAGAAGTTTAAAGTTTTTAAAATAATTACCCAAATCAATCATCTGCTTAGTGTTTACATGAAAGCTATATATCACCCTTTAGCTGGTTGCAGATGAATTGCAGTGATAAGATTTAGTAGCATGTTCCTTTACTATAAACTAAAAATTCAAACATTAAATGTACACAACTATATACATATGTGCATATTTATCAGAATCAAAGAAATTCTATTCTTAAAATAAGCTGCAGTTTCTGATCCTAAAGTGCAAACTTAAATCTGCCCCTATTAGAGTCTCTTTGGGGAATAATTCTAATTTTATAGTTCTAAGGCAAGTACCTTCCGTTTAACCCTAGGGATGTGCTTAGCCGATAATCCAAATGCAGATGCTTCCAAGTAGAATACTAAGATTTCTGTTCAATAGCATACATGACTCCCATTAGGGGTAGAAGATATATCTCTGCAGAAACTATTAGGATTCAAGAACAGGTACAGAGAATTAGAGTTCTGAAATTGGGAGGATGTACGGATGAGAGAGGTGAGTCTGCTCTGTGGGAAAGGTAAAGCCCTCAGACCAGGGCTGACAGATTTGTAACTAGGATGAATAATGAATTACAGATTCTGTTAGCAGCAGTATCTGAAATTAAATAGTACATATTGGCATGTATAAATATTTGGTGATTTTCTCCCACTACCCAATTACTCCATACTGGCCAATTTCATGGATGTTTTGGTCACGATTTTTTCTTATTTTGTGTTACCTATTAGGGTTATTTTATCTTTGCATCTATGTATGTATATATCTCAATGAAAACTTCAAGTTCTTTATTTTCAAAAAATTTTAAACACTGTGCCTATATTAAATTTGTTAATCCTGAAAAAATTACTTTGGGTGATGGAAGAGTTGTCTCAGTCAAGGAAATGACCAGAGAGAGTTGCAGCACCACAAAGAACTAGTTACAGAGGTACCCAGAAGTAAAGACCAAAAAAGCCTTGTGCAGAGGGTCCAGGACAGGTTGGAGAACCCATGATCTCATAAAGAATTTTCACAAACACTTGGAAGACACTAGGGCTACCTTATTTGGTAACTGACCCCAGAAATTGGGGACATACAGACATACACTGATTTCTGTATCTATCTGTGTACATATATACATACTTATATATATACATAATATGCATACAAATATAAATTGTTCACATAGTCATAGGATATGGATGATTATTCACAAAAATATCTCTAACCAGTGAAGTTAACCCTAAGTGTACAGAATGACCTCAAATTGGCTAAAAGCAAAAAGTTCATCTGTAAGGCAAATCTGATTTTTTTTTACCTGACTCAACTGATTATTTTAATATATCATTAAGTTCTTTTTATATCAATACAATTCAGACTTTTTGGAAATATTTAAATTTAAATTTAATTTAATAATATATTAATCTCATATAGTAGTTGAAAATGATTAAAAAATGAAAAATGAAAGCATAAGGTATATCTCTTCCCTGTAGGACTCAGAATTTAATTGAAGAGAGTGGCAACTTGTCTTAGCATAAGTGAGTTGCAGAAGGCAAGTTAGGAGAATAGAAAATTTGGTATCTTTGACTTTGAATAACAGCTAGAGTTTGTATATTATCAACAAAATCTGTGTGTATGAGCATGTGTGTTTGTTTGCATGGTTGTGTGTGCAAGCGTTGGAGAGTTGTAGTGAAGGGCAAAGGGAAGAGAGTAAAGAAATAATTTAGCAGGACTAATTTGATATGCAGAATGGCTATGACTGTAGATTGGGGGCTTAAAATCTACTTATTAGTAAATAGCAATCTAAGAATAAGATTATTTCAGTCAGGAGATTTGAATTCTAGAGCATTTTTCCCCATTGTGAGACCCTAATCAACATGATTTTATTGACCTCTAGCTGTGTATAACAATATCTATCTCACAGGAATTCTCTGAAGTTAGACTAGATAATAGTTCTCAAAGGGAAGTTACATTCTCATCACATATGCATTGTGTATTGGACTAAAATGCCTATACTTTATTATCCTGCACCACATTAATTTTTTCTTTATTTATAAACTAATACAGATTCATTGCAAAATAATTGTAAAATAGACAAAAGCACAAAGATAATTTCAAAAGTCATTACAAAAAAAAAAGTCATTACATATAAAAGCCTTCATAAAAACATTCAATAAGAAAGATACCAAATAATAAAATTGACTATCTATTAATTAACATAAATTATATTACTGAAAATGTTAATGTTGTTGTTCGACATATGATAGACTATGCCAAAATGAAAATAATAATGTGAGATTGTTTTACTTAGAAATAGGTCCTATAATGCTAGTTAAATCAATAATCAGTAAATTACTATATTTTATGAGATTTTATAAAATGATGCTATTTTTTTTCTGGTCTACAATTCTACTAAGGTTAATATTAACTTTCTTAAAAATAAGTCACGCACCAGTTTTTGCCCTGTCAGGCCTTCAAGGAGGTCTAGGAGGCGTCTCCCATCCTGCAGGTCACTGAAGAGGTTCTCTATATGCTGCTTCCCATACTGAAATACAAAATATATTCAATTTAACAAAGCACACTTCAGTTGTTCTATTTCCAGGATTATGCCTTTTGAAAATTAAAGCTATATATAAGGATATTTAATGTATATAATTTTTAATCTGTCAAGAGTGATGGGTGAAAAAAGATAGTTCTAGTTTAAAAAGAAAACAGAGGAAAATTTGATAATTAGGTCAAATCTATTTGAATTATTCTTGAATAGCAAGAATTGGAGATCTGTGGCCTAATTGATTTATAATAATTAAGCCATATTATGAATGCTGATTCTATGAATGAAAGAAAAAAATATTTACACTATCAGGCAGTTTGAGGTAGAGGGAGAAGTAAACATACAAAGAAACAAAGATTGCACATAATTTTCCCTACGTGGGCACATGCAATTTAACTGTTGTGTACTTGGAAGTATAATATACAATTATAAAGTGTTCAACATACTCAGAACATGAGTTCAATATACTCATACTCATTGTACAGAACATGCTTTCTCTATATACATATTTTGAACACTGTTTCAGAATGACCTATTTTCATATTGAATAACTCAAATTTAAGGAATACCTGGTTAAAATAGAGTTGAAATAAGCCTCTGAAAATGTTTTATCTATTTTTCTCAGTTCCTTCCTCAGGAAATATAATAAAGAAAAATAATAGTAACCAATAATATCTAACATTTTTAGAGTAACTGTTCTCAAGAGACACTCCACTAAACAAGTGGTTCTTATCACTTTTATAACATTTATGTGAGGTTAGCATTAATATACTCATCTTGCAGATGAGACACTGAAAGGTTAGTATGTGATCAAGCCCTCTTGCTAGATTGACAAAAACTCAAAGGGAGAAGACTCTAATAAACTCAATTAGAAATCAAAAGGAGAGGTCAAAACAGATACCACAGAAATATAAAACATTATTTTTTAATACTATAAATACCTATATGCCCAAAACTACATAATATGGAGGAAATGGCCAAATCCTGGAAATATAACACCACCCTAAGTTCACCCAGGAGGAAATAGAATTCCTGAACAAACCAATAAAAAGCACAGAAATTAGAGCAGCAATTAAAAGCCTTTCAAAAAGGAAAAGTTCCAGACCAGATGGCTTCACTTCCAAGTTTTACCAAACATACAAAGAAGAACTCATACCTATACTACAGAAATTATTTCACAATGTTGAGAAGGATGATATCCTTCCTAACTTATTATACAAAGCCAATATCACCTTGATACCAAAGCCAGGAAAGGACACAACAATAAAAGAAAACTACAACCCAATATCCCTCATGAATATAGATGCAACAATCTTCACCAAAATTTTAGCAAATTGAATGCAACATCATATCAAAAAAATAATTCACCATGACCAGGTGAGCTTTATACCAGAGATGCAAGGCTGGTTCAACATACACAAATCTATAAATGTAATTCACCTCATAAATAAAAGCAAGAACAAAGACCATATGACTCTCTCAATAGATGCATAAAAAGCATATGACAAAGTCCAGCATACCTTTATGATAAAAACTTTTAATGAAATAGGCATAGATGAGACATAACTTAAAATTAGCAAGGCCATATATGACAAATTCACAGCCAATATCATAGTGAATGGGGGAAACTGAAAGCATTCTCATTTAGAACCAGAACCAGACAATGTTGCTCACTATCTCCACTTCTACTCAAAATAGTGCTGCAAGTCCTTTCTAGAGGAATTGTACAAGAGAGGGGAATTAAGGGTTGCCAGGGTGGGCAGAAGAGATCAAATTCTCACTCTTTGCTGATGATATTATATCTAGAAAACCCCAAGGATTCAACCAAGAGACTCCTGGAATTGATAAATGAATTCAGTAAAGTCTCAAGATACAAAATCAATATACACAAATCAGAGGCATTCATATATGCCAATAACAGTCAAGCCAAAAATCAAATAAAAAACGAAGTGCTTTTTACAATAGCCTCAAAGAAAAGTAAATGTCTATGAATATATTTATGAAAAAGGTGAGAGACATATATAGGGAGAACTACAAAACACTAAGAAAAGGAACTGTAGAAGGTATGAACAGATGGAAAAATCTGCCTTGCTCATGGATTGGCAGAATCAACATTGTTAAAATGTTCATACTACACAAAGTGATCTACAAAATTAATGCAATCCCTATCAAAGTACCATCATCATTCTTTACAGATCTAGAAAAATAATTCTATGTTTTTTATAGAACCAGAGAAGACCTCATATAGCCAAAGCGATTTTAAGCAAAAAGAACAAATTGGGAGGTATCTGTCTACCAGACTTCAAGCTGTACTAAAAGGCTATAGTAACTAAAACATCATTGCACTGGCACAGGAACAGAGATATAGACTTTTGGAACAGGACTGAGAATCCAGACATAAAACCATCCATATATTGTCATCTAATCTTTGACAAAGTAAACAAAAATATACACTGGGGAAAAGAGTCTTTTTTCAATAAATGGTGCTGGGAAAACTGGTTAACCACAAGCAGAAGATTGAAACTGGATCCCCACCTCTCACCTCTTACAAAAATCAATTCACAATGGGTAACAGATTCAAACCTAAGGCATGAAACCTTAAGAATTCTAGAAGAAAATTTAGGGGAGACAGTTTCAGACATTGGCCTAGGGAAAGAATTTATGAGGAAGGCCCCCAAGACAATCACAGGAACAACAAAAATAAATAAATGGGACCTGATCAAATTAAAAAGCTTTTGCCCAGCCAAGGAAACTATCATTAGAGCAAATAGCTTACAGAATGGGAGAAAATATTTGCTTTCTACACATTCGATAAAGGGCTGACAACAAGAATCTATCTGGAACTCAAAAAACCAACAAGAAAAAATCAAACAACCCCATTAATAAATGGGCAAAGGACATAAACAGAAAATTTTCAAAAGAAGACAGAATAATGGCCAGAAAACATATTAAAAAATGCTCAACATCTCTAATCATCAGGGGAATGCAAATCAAAACCACAATGAGATATCACCTAACCCCAGTAAGATTGGCCTTTATCAAAAAATTGCAAAACAATGAATGCTAGCAAGGATGTGGAGAGATAGGTACACTTTTTTACTGCTGGTGGGACTGCAAATTAGTACAACCTCTGTGGAAAAGAATTTGGAGATACTTCAAACAGCTAAAAACAGAAACACCATATTAGGCATCTACCCCAAAGATCAAAGGCATTCTATAATAAAGACATCTGCACCCAAATGTTTATGGCAGCACAATTCACTTTTGCAAGGATGTGGAAACAACCCAAGTGCCCTTCAATCCATGAGTGGATTAATAAAATATGGTATATGTATACAATGGAATACTACTCAATTATAAAAAATGATGGTGATCTAGCACCTCTTGTATTTTCCTGGATAGAGCTTGAGCCCATCCTCTGAAGTGAGATATTACAAGAATGGAAGAATAAGCATCACATGTACTCGCCATCAAATTGGTACTGGCCGATCAACACTAAGGTGCTCACATTGTAGTAATATTCTTTGGGGGTAGGTGGGTTGGGGTGGGTAAACTCACAACTAATTAACGCAGTGAGCATTGTAGGGGGGAAGGGCATGCCTCAAATCATGGTTTGGGTGTTGCAAAGTCATAACATGTAATCAAAATGTTGTACCTTCATTATATCCCCAAATTAAAAATAAAAAAGAAAATCTCTGGTCTCCAGGCAAAAGACATCCCTGAAACTTCCAAGATTAAAAACACAGGATTCAGATTGTTCCTGCAGCTGATAGCTGTGTCAATGACAAGTCCTGTCAATGTCTGGGTGTTTGACATAAAGAAAACACTGACTCCGGCAGGCAGTCCATCAGTCCAACTGTATGTCCAGCTTTGGGAATCCAGCATCATATATGCTCCAGCAAAGTTAACTACAAGTTATTCTTTTGAAATTCTACCCAAATAGTGCTGTTTTAAAATTCCAGGGGAAAAAATACAACACAAAACACTAGCATGATGGAATGTTTTACAAGTTATATGCTAGTAAATCTTAAAACAACAGTGCTATTTTTATGAAACTTTAAGGAAAGCATTTTACTAGTAAGAAAATGAATATATATTTTCTAATAACATTTTCTAGAACCTCATATCTAACCTTGATTAACTTGGCATTTTGAGAATAATAGTAAGCTTTTTTTTAAAAGAAAATTGAAACTAAATGAAGGTATACAATGCCTTTTAAATGCTTTTTTTTCCTCAAGAGCAAAATTTTACAGATGTATATGAGAAAAATATGGCTTCTAAGTTTAGCAAAAAGAAATATTTCACACCGCAACATGCCAATTTTTCAAAAAAAATAAAGTATATTTAGCTGACAGATACTTGTTCTTATAAAAATATATATCTATATTGATAAAAAGATAGGTAGATGATAGATTGATAGATGATAGATAGATAGTTAGATAGATAGATAGATAGATAGATAGATAGATAGATAGATAGATAGATAGATAGAAAAAGTCTGTCAAACCAGGAAGGATGTGGGTGGCAAAATGTTGTTCATTGAAAAAGAGGAACTGAGACTTGGAAATGTGAGTCATGTCTTGGGGTACAGAATAAAGCATAAACCCCAAGGTCATAAGGATCACATAATATTCAAGATATAAGAACTACCCTTGGATATGGGGACCAAAAGTCTAGACAACGTTCAACAAGGCAGCTAGGATCTTGCTTTTGGTCCAAATTTAAACACACAGACCAGGGTCTTTTATAAGTTTCCCATTAGAACTAGAGGCAATTAAAATGGAGCGGGAGTGGAGGGTTGTGGGCTAGTCAGAGGCCTTCAGGCACTGAGTTGGGGCACCTAGAGAGGAAGCAGTGAGGTGATAGAAGAAAAGACAGTTCCTGGTATCACATATAATTTTCAAAATTCAAGGAGTCAATGATATATTAAATATCACAATTGAAATCCAACTATTATTTGTTATGTCTACCATACTGTCTTACACAGTGCTTCTCAGAATGTTCCACCAGAACATCCTTCCAGCAAACAAGATTGAATGAAATCACCCTGGAGTCTGGCAATAAAAATTGCACAGTGACTGCAGGTTCAAAATTTCTGTGAAAGCATATGTTTTGTGCTAAGTATTCATTGAAATTTTCCCTTCCTCTCTTACATTATGCTTGCTTTGATGTCAAATTTTAAACACTTTTGGGTAAAATCCCCCCAAGTTCTAAAGTGATTTTTCAATGAACTAGTCAGTTTTTTAGTCTGTAACTTCATAGATCATTAGGTACTCAATCTTATTCTCCCTGTAGTATGAATACCCTAGGGAGAGCAAATCATCTCATTTTTCTTGGATGGTTCCCATTTCTTGCCTTGTTTCAACTACTCATTGTAGAGAGTTATAGATGTGATGTTGCAAAAGTAGAACAAGTTTCAAAGGCAGAAATGTCTAACTTCTGAAGTCTCCTAGTCACTATCTGTGCTATCTTGGACAAGCGATTAGCCTTTCTGAGGCATGCTTTACTCAGTAGTGAAATGGAGATTGAAATAATGTTACTTCAGAGCACTCCTGTGAGGTTTAAATGAAATAAAGTAGGTATGTTATACAGACTTAGCAAATAGTACACAGTCAATAAATTTAGGATGGTATTTATATTTTATTCTTCTATTATTCCTTGTCTACTTTTTATTTGACCAAATTCTAGATATACATAAAATTATAACATGTTATCAAATCTACTAGAAAGTGCAGAGCTCACCTAAAATGTGCTCTGTTGTTTCTAAGTTTGGCACTCTTGTAAGAACAGAAATCAAGGGGAGAAGATCCATTTACAATTTATAAGACTGATCAATGTGGATGGTGCAGGGGAAGCACTTAGAGGCTTTAAGCTATTTCTCTCTTGTTCTTTTGACTTTTAAAATTAAACATTCTTTGGTTATCCTCCCTTTTCATCTTCAATATTTACTATGTCAGGTGACCTTTTATGTCATGAAAATAATAATTTTTCTTTAAAATTCCATCCTTAATGGCATTCTTTTCAAGTGTATGAAAATTGTTTTTAAAACATATAAAACATTAACTCTTCTTTGGGCCATGTGACCCTGTGGCTCTCTGTCTTCAATCCCTTTCATAACAAATATTTTCTTTATCAAGTGAACTTTGAATGTTTGATATTACTCAGCAGTTTCATGCATTCACTTATATATTGTCTTCTTCGTTGGTAACCCAAATAACAAGATGAAAGGACCATAAAATGAGACAATAATATTTCCACATTATTGTCAGTATGAAGTAAAGAAATAAAGAAGCACAGATAATGTTTAAGAAGAAACTCAGACAGATTGATTGGTAAATGGCACTAAAAAGTGGGAAAAAATGAAAGTTAAAAAAAAATGAGAAAGGGACAGAAATGCATTTGTGAAAATGTTTAAATGGCTTCTGACTTTATAGAGTTGTGTCGGTATTTCAACCTGAAAATACAAAAGGATCAATACAATGTTTCAGTAGGAGTTAAAGAGCACAGCGATGATTTAGCATGACCTTCTGGTTACAGAAAGGTCAAGCCATGGACATAACCATTGCTCATAAACTCAAGATACTTATTTGTGATTACAAGTCTCTGCACACTAGAAACACCAAAAAGCAGTACAAAACTGGGGATTCAGAGATTACTGGGGAATTATGCTTACCAATTCCAGGGAAAATAATGCAACCCATTGTAATATAAATAGGAAGCATTGACAAATGATTGTTTACTTAAGTATGGATTTGAAAAAGTATTGTATAAAAAAACAATTTTACTGCAGAATAATGTACATACAGGAAAATATTAATACATGTGTCTTAAGTGTATAGCTCAAGGAATCTTTACAAACTGAAGACATTCATATTACCAACACCCAGATGAAGAAATGGAATATGATCAGCACCCTAGGAACTTCCTCACACCCTCTTCTATGTGCCAATCCCTGCAAGAATGACCACTGATTTTTAGAATCATAGTTTTGACTTGAAAAGAGATTCTTAAAAACAGAAAAATAACACTGGTTTAATATTTTCATTTTAGGATACTAATTATTGAAAGACATTAGGTTTACACAGAGAGAATTTGGAAAGGAAAAAGGTCACAATGATGAAATATGTTTTACAAAGCATAAGAAAGTTATTTAATGTTGTGAATAAGAATGTTTACTATATACACAGTATGACTTGGTTCAAAATCCAGTTCGGCCATATTCCAGCTATGTGATTAGGCAAGTAACTTAACCTCTCTGTGCCTTACTGTTTTCATCTATAAAAAGATGATGGATTATAACCTATGTTGTGGTGATGCCTTGAAGATTCAAATGAACTTAGAGTACTGCTTTGTTTGTAAGATATATTCTTTCAGTGTTACCTTTTATGCATTTATTCCAAAAATTTTAAACCAAATAATCTACATTTTTCACAATGCTCATTGTAATTTTGGCCTCAAAACAGCAGAAGGGACTAATTTCAAAATATTAATATAAATATTGAATGGGTTAATAAATGTAAGTTGTCCAGCATGGTTCCTGGCATAGAAAACGCTGAGTTGCATCCCTTCCTTCCTCCTTCCTTTTAAACATCATCACTTGGAGGTAGAAAGTACAATTCTTTGAAGGTTCCAGGATCCTTGAAGGACTTGTGTAATTTGAGGAGAGTTTAATAAGGTAATGTTTACAAAGATGTGGAAGGATATAATGAAAGCACTGGAACTAGTAATAGGGAAGTGTTATTATTTCTCCTAGACTCATAGGAATGAAGAGAAAGAGAGTGATTGCTTATCCCTGGACAAAAAGATAACTGACAGGACTACCCAACAGGAACTTTGATATTGGGTGATGAATATAGTCAGCCTGCAGTGAATATATGTGCCATGGCCTTTCTTTTCTTTCTCCCTCTGATCTCCTATCCAAGCTGCCATTGGCCAAATCCAACTGAAAGCCAGAGGGCAAGGGAGTCTGCTGATATAGTTCATAGAGTTCAGCCTCACAGGGAAGAGAAAGGTGGCGAGTGGGCCCAGAGGAATAAACCAAAGACATTCAATACAGCAGACACTGGAACAAATTTCCTTTGAGCCAAGGAATCAATGCCAGGGATGTTCATGTCAGGAAATAAATGAAGGACTGAATGTTCCTCCCCAGGCCTCCTATAATATTTCTATCTCTGGTAATGTCATTGCAAAGAGCCAATTGTATCACTGGGACATATCTTCTTTTTTAATAGGTATATCAAAGAACTGGAATGTTTTGTGGGCTTTAACAGATGAAAATTAACATGTATTTATTCATTATCTCATAGCATCCAATACTTTTAGAGACTTCTCTATACCAGGAACAGCACTAAAATCTGGCTACAAAGCTAATCAAGAAAAAGCCAAGTTATTCCTTAGTGCTAAGAAGTACTCAAGAGCTAAGTTAGATAGTCTAATAGTGTTACTATCTCTCTAGATATAAAATGTTATTTGACAGTAACTCTTTATAAAGCATAATCACTAGGACCCAATGTGTATGTTACACTATTAAGTACATGAGAAATGATTCAAACAGATTGCACATTAGAACTTTCATCAGGAACCACACAACAGTTAATGGAAATCAAGCCATTATCTGTAAATAGTCTGTTATGAACCCAAAAGTAAAGTATGCTTAACCAAAAGTCAGCATGCTTTGTTGTCTATATCAGGTCTATCTTTAACATGCTTTGTAATAAAACTGAATTCTTAACCTAGGCCTGAATTCTCTTATCTGTAATTTAGATAGTTCAGTATTAATTTATTTTACCATGTATTCTAAAACAACAATTAGTAAAATTATGATAAATAATTTTCCATTTCACATTCCTTGATATATCTTAATGTAATTCACAGATAGTTATTTTAAAATTGGTGGAAAGCTTACAATTCGTGATTGTAGCTAATTATATCAGCTTTCAATATATCATATAAATTGAAAATTCTGAAAGTTAAATTCATTTTTTTGGGAAAATGATATTCAGACTTGTTCAGATCCAGTAGAAGGAGAAATTATGGCCCAAGGCATCCAAATATATCTTTAATTAATAAATGTAAAATTTATTTATAAATAATTAACATTCTTATAATTTCTCAATCACACTATAGTGCAATTGTGGGTGGATAATGCATGTGAAAAATGTGGTCTCTTCCTTATCGTCTCCTTCCTCTACTCTCTAGGAAATCAGCCTTGGTTTATTCATTCTCTCCTTTCCCATGCCTATGATGAGGGTCTGCCTACAGCTGGTACCAACTCAAAGGAACCAGAGACACACAGAAAGGGTAAAAGTTACATAGGACAGAATATTTAAAAACAAGACCTTCTGTCCCTGTTATACCTCTATTTCCTTCTGATAGGTTGAACCATTTGAAATTTCTAATTCTATAGTCAAATATCATCAAATTTTGGCAATTTCATATGAATGAACCTCATAAATTTCAAAAAGGCATGAGTAATAAACAGCGAGTGTTTACTTTGTTTCAGCCAGTATTCTATATACTTTACATGGGTTGTTTTATGTTTTTCTGTCTTTTTGTGTTTATTTCTTTTTGTACTCTACACATTCAGAGAAACTTCTCTAGTAATGAACTTTAGAAATAATCCCCTAAAGCCTTGTATGGGTTGTTGTAAGTGCTCTTCTAAACGATAATTTAGAATAATTTCCATTTCACACATGACAAAACTGAGGCACAGAGAATATAAGTAATGTGACTAAAATCACACAACAAATAAGTGATAGATAAGAATCTAAATCTAGGCAGTCTATCTCCACGTCTGTTAACCATTCTCTATTTTGGAAACCGCTTTTTAAGCTGGGCTTCTTTGTCTATAATGCCATTCAGAGTCCAGGTTAAATAGTATTATTATTTTTATTGCAATTTTTATTTGTATATATTCATTCAGTACAAGTGAAATTTTGCTACATGGATATATTGCATTGTGGTGAAGTCAGAGCCTTCAGGGCATCCATCATGGAAGCAATTCACATTGTACCCACCTAGCAACCTCCCATCATTCACCCTCCTTCCATGGCACCAAATCTACATTGTCCATCATTTCACACTCTGATTCTGTGTGTACACATTTATCTCCTGCTTATAAGTGAGAATATGTGATGTTTGTATTTCTGTGTCAGTTGTTTCACTTAACATAATGGCCTCCACTTCTATCCATGTCACGCAAAACACATGATTTCATTCTTTTTTATCACTGAATAGTATTCCATTGTATGTATATGCCACATTTTCTTTATCCAAGCATCTATTGATGGACACTTAGGTTGAGTCCATATCTTTGCTATTATGAATAGTGCTGTGATAAACATATGAGTGTAGGTGTCTTTTCAATATAATGACTTTTTGTCCTTTGGGTAGATATTCAGTAGTGGGATTGTATAGTAGTTCTATTTTTTAGTTCTTTGAGAAATCTCCAGATTGTTTTCCATAGAGGTTATATAAATTTATATTTCTACCAACTGTGTATAAGAGTTCCCTTTCATCTGTATATTCACTGACATCTGTTATTTTTATCTTTTTAATAACAGCCATTCTTATTGGTATAAAATGATAAGGGTTAGATAAGTTTTACTTGTACCCTTTCATGATCTCTTTCAATAAACTAAGGATAATTTAACTCATTATTTTTCTTTCCTCTGTGGTTTCTGAAGGTCAAGTACAGTTATATAGCCTAAAAATAAAATTGCTTCTAATTTCAGGTTGAATTTGTAATGTAATGATAATAACACAGTGGTAATTCTACATACATACATTAGGAAAATTATTTTTCAAGGTCCTAAATTCCTGTTGTTATATCCCTTGACATTGGGGATTTCATTAATTCTTAAGGACTCCAGTATATATGGCATACTTAATAACTGTAGTAAACACTGCTCCTGAGCCCCCAACAAAATTCTTTAAATGCAGAATTTACTCTAAGGTATTTGAAAAATGTGACTTTTCTGTTAATTAAATTAAAATATGAAAGCAAACTCCACAAAAAACCTCTAGAATGTATAAATCAAAATATAAGAAACATAGGCCTTAAAGTTGATGAAATTAAATGAGATAGTAATAAATAAAATAAAATAAAATAAAATAAAATAAAATAAAATAAAATAAAATAAAAATTAACTGGTGCATTTAGTGCAGCCATTTCTTGAAAGATACAGTCCAACATGCCAATTAATACTTGAAAGTCTTCTATGCGAGATTTAGTATGGCACCTGGGAGAAAATAGGCCTTTATTTAAATTATAGTTCTAGCTTTCCCCAGCTGTATGAACGTTGATAAATGACTTAGTATTTTGCTTATCTTCCTCATGTGTCAAAGGAGGAGGATAGTTAAATTACTCAACTAAATTTAATCAATATTGTTCACTTGCTTTATATTGTCCTGGGCACTGGGAAAAATTGGAAGACAAAAGATGTAAAAAAAGATACTGCCGTGGTTTTCATGGCTTTTGTCACACACTAGGAAGGTGGTATGCATTTAAACAAATATAATTATAGCACTCTGTTATAATCCTGTCAATAGTGGTGTTGTAAGTATGGTGCTGGCACAAATAAAAGAGATATCATCTTCACTGGAGAGAATAACAGAACAAAAATCCCTGAACTGAATTGTCAAGACTGAATAGGAAATCAACAAGTAGAATTGGAAGGGGAAGAGTATGTCCAGCAAAGGTAACTTCAGATGCTAAAGATCAGATAAAAGGTACAAACTATTCAAGGAACTGTGCAAGCCAGTTCTTGGAGCATAGCGTACATGAAGGTATGGGAGATGATGAGACTAGAGAGGTGTTAGAGAGCACATCAGAGAGGACTAACTTTATTTGCCACCCAAAGGAGATTAGCCAAATGTCTGCTGGTCTTTTTGTTTTTATACTTTTAAACATGGTATCTAGTGATGAGAATTTTGACAATATTTTTCACTTTAATATTTAGACTGATGTTTTAATGTAGTTAGTATTGTTTAGGAAAGACCAATATTGGCATTGTTTATAGGCTATTCTTACGTGAAAATATTCCTTGGCAAGGTAGCCATAGTGTCCAGGAGCAACTGCTCTAAATAGTACATGAACTGCAAAAATGGGTCAAATATTTAATCATTCCCTGAATCCATGGGCTTTGCAATGTGGCATTGCTGCTCCTCCCAGGAAGAGGTGGTATCTATTTCCCTGCTTCTTGAATCTGGGTTGGTCTTTTATTGCTTTGACCAATAGAATGCAATGGAAATGATGGCATTCCTTTTTCAAATGCAGGCCTCAAAATGGTTTAAAGACTTTTGTTTTCTCAATCATGCCTCTGCCTTCACCATACTGCCTGAGCCAGATCACTGAAGGATGAGACATGTGGAACAGCCAAATTTCCTTAGTTGTCCCAGATGAGATCATCGAAGGCCAGAAGATAGCCAGATATGTGGGAGAGCTCAGCTGAAATCAACAATGTCACCGATTCAACCCCCAGCTAACTAGAGACATATGAGTAATCCCAGCAGCACACTAAAGAGCTGCCTGGCCAACGTGTATATTTGAAATAATATGGTTGTTGTTTTAACCTACTGAGTTTCAAGGTGGCTTGTTACACAGCAATAGCTAACTGATACATGTCTACATATGCATGTTTGGTTCTACACTGAAGAAAGATGTCTGAAAAATTAAACTGCAGTATAAATATAGGTACATTATTTACAAAATAACATTTTTAAAAGAACCCTTGGAATTTTTGTGAAAAGGCACTTCAAGCTAAAAAGCATTATTTGACTGTTGAAATTGAGTATGGGCAAAGCATTACAAATTCTATCAAGAGATGTGACTCAATAAATGCTGTGGAAAAGAACACAGTCAATAAACTCTACACAGTTCATCCAATGCCATCTCGCAAAAAAGAAATAATTAACAGAGCCTTAGTATTTTTAATTGTCAGCTTAGTGGAAAGAAAATAAATATAATAGTGTCAACCTTAAAATATTTCTAAAGCTACCTTTAGTAAAATGTGTTTTTTAAACTCCTCTGCTATGGTTAAACTGAATACTGTAAATAATACTTCTTGCCCAACACATTCATGTGAAGTTTACTGGGAGAAGTTAAAAATAAATTTGTGGACTTCATGTTTTCACTCACTTGCTAGATTTTTACTCTGCTGTCACTTTAGATAAAAATTCCTGTTTATCTTTTTTCTTCATTATAAACTATGATTTCCAGTGATTTATTATTCAGACATTTCCAAAACAAAAATAGTGAATCACAAAGAATTATCTGTGAACTAAAACTGTCACCTTCAGTTAGTGTTTCTAGAAAAAATGTGTTTTAAAATAAATTAAGTTGAATTACAGCCAAAGGAAAATAGTAAGGTTTGACTTTTTTTTCTTACCAAGTTAAAGAGAAAAATTTAAAATTGTCCTGTAAATTACTTATAAAATCTTAATAGGCACCTATCATTGCAAAAATAGAAAAACTTACTTTTATAATTTTTTAAATAGCAGATTTATCAGAAGTTTTCTATTATTACGTTACTTAACTGTAAGAGCTGGCTAATTTAGTGATTCATCTTTATCAACACCAAACATTTGCTAATTGTAAACATTGGTGTGCAAAATGTTTGATTTCAAGAAAACAGTAACTTTCTCAAAATATTATTGAGCAAAAAGGAAACTCAAATCACCTTGGTTTAAAAATAATTATTATATTGAAAATGGAAACTCTCTTGAATTGGTATCAAATTTTTTAAGTTTAGTGTTCACTCACTTGGCTGAATGATCTATCCTTTACCCCTTAAAGTTAAATATTACTTGGAATACACTAACTCTCTTTGTATTGAACTTAGACTGTAGTATCTGATATGAGGATTTAAACAAAACACTTTAAGTAAAATTTAAAAAGGAAAAATATTAATTTTACTTAGTTTTAAAATGGGTTCTTCTGATTTTAAAGCCATTAAATGTGTAGTTTATAAAAATACAGAATAATAATAAAAAGAAAATAAGTTAGAATCTCACCACTCAACCTATATTAACATATTGTTGTATTTTCATACAGCTTTTCTTCTGTTGCTATATATATAAGCACGTTTTATTCAAACTTGCATTTATTTCATATTTCTATGCTTTCTCTTCCTCCCTCTCTAACTTGTCCCAGCCTCGTCCTGACTCCCATCCTCTTTCATCAAACTACCATTTCAGAATGCTTATTAATTAACCCATGATGTTCTAAGGATTTTATAAATAGTATTAAAATTATTCTGTTTGATATGAGGAGAAATTAGGTGGAAAATATTTTTTTCTGGTTTTTAGAGATAAGAAAATTAAGACTCAGAGGTCTTACGTAAATATACCAAGGTATTTAAGCTCAGATTTAAATCCATTCTTTCTGACTCTATAGGCTGTAGTCTTCATCCATAATCCATTCCTTCATTTATTGTTTGTTGATTTTATTGAACCTCATATGATGAACATATTCCTGCATAATTCAAAAAAATATTTAAAAATTTATTTGGAAAAAATGCATCATGGTGAAGGCTGAACACTTAATTTTATTTAAAAAAATAGACTCTTGTTTCAGCACCCTCTCAATTATGGTCCCATTAAGGACTTACTGTCATGTGTACCTTGGCCTGTATTACCAAGACTGGAGGCTAAAATGTGCCCATGTCTAAATCTAAGATGACGGACTAGATGGCTCCCCAAATTCTGCCAATTTGGGAATTCGCAAATCATAATCAGCCCTCTGGGAATTCAAAATCAAGTAGCACTGAGAATTATCCTGATGTCCTTATTTTATGAAATATATTCAGTGTGGTATGATTGTTGTGAGAACAAGGATTTAGAAGCTATTTTATCAATAGCTTATTCTTTGATATTTATGTTTATCAATCATTGGTAATTCTGCCCATATTCTATCTTATCCTTAAAATAATTGTGTGAGCAATCTCATGAGAAAATAGATGAATAGAAATTGATTCATTAATACATGTATGGAAAAATTATACAAAATACTAAATATTATCTACTTTAGTTTACAAAACCAGAATCATAGTGTTGTAATAACACTTCAATTATTACCAACAACCTCCTCATTACCCAATCTTAACAACTCCTTAGAGGCACTTAAAAATATACATGATCACTAAAATGGGCTTCACTTTTCTTATTGTATTCTTTAGTGACTAAAACCAATTTGACCACAAATTAATCTGTAACAAACTACTGATAGGGGGAAAATATCCATGATAAAGTGCTATAATATTTTTGCTTTTTTTTATGTGTGATCCATCATGAACAGGTTGAATAGCAGTTCTAAAATTTCAAGGACAAATACCTCTTCAATTTATATATAACAAGTAATTCATGCCAATAATAATGAAAATGAAAACAAAGCAAAGTGATGCAGAAATGAAACATTCATACTTTCACAAAACACTAAAGGCAGTAGTAAATGGCAAAGCTTGCCAGGGCTACCTTGTATACCTGGGATGAAATTGCTATTGCCAGTTGGAGCCGGAATCTATACAGTAATGAACTCTGGCCACAATGTTGTTTTTGTTTGCTTGCTTGCTTGCTTGCTTGATGTTTTAGAGATTCTTCATACCACATTATTAAAATGTCCTTCTCTTGTTTCCTCACTGTAAGCTTTGACTTAGGGTGTGAATAGAGCCACCCTCCTCCAACCTGCAATCTTTCCCCATATTTTTATTTCTTTTCATATTGGTCCATTTTTCCTCGCTGCTTCACCATCAGTTCACCTCTGGATGCTTTTTTTTCAGCATCTTTGGAAACCCTAGAGTACTTTGAACAGTTGTTTTCATGGCCTCAGTCTCAGCTACTACATCACAAGCTCTCCTTACTTAGAATTAAACCTTCGTTTTCATTTTCCTACAATCAGAGCAGGCTAAAGGCTTGCCTCCTTTTCCCCTTCGTGACCCCTTAAGATCATGTGGCAGGTTTATATTTTGACAGAGTAACTAATGTCCTCCCCCATTCCTAGAAGCTATTAGTATATATGTGTACTTCCCCAAGTATTATATTGTTACCATAAGAATGCAAAGAAAGACACCAAGGGTCAAATACTGTGTTTCTAAGTAATTATCTGAAATCCATGGAGAAAATATAAGTTCTGCATTGCAAAATCCTTATTTTTCTGGCCTCACTGCCTTAGGAATTTAGCCCAGGCCTCAGGCTGCTTTTTGTCAGCCAATGGTGGGACTAGCCAGTACTTGGGTTTTGGGGCAGAAGATTTCCCTCTGGCTGGGCTAAATGCTCCCTTCGTGAGCACCAGCAGAATTCTGCCCTGTGCTGTGCTCTGCTATGCCAGCGCAGCCCTGAGTTTCAATGCAAAGTCCCTCAATTATTTCAGTCTCCCTCCTCTGGGCACTCGAATTCTCTGTCCACTTGGTGGGCTGGCATGATACTTTTCGGGTGATAGGAAAGGAGTGGTGTAGGCAATGCAAGATTGTCTTTTCTGTCCTCTTCAGCACTTTATTTATTGATATAATGCAGAAATCAGGTAGTATGATAGCTCATCTGATTTTGGGTTCTTCTGAAGGTGTTTGCTTGTGTGGATAGTTGTTGACCTGGTGTTTGTGTGGAGGAATGGTCACTGAAAGTTTCTATTCTGCCATCTTGCTTAGTCCCCTCAAGATTAATCTAATGTCAGGATAATTAATTTTATTAGCAGAAGACTCCAAAGGAGGATGACTATGGACCTGACACCCTTGATTCCTAGATGTGACATAAGACCCTTTAAAATTAAAGGTTTTTACTGCATGATGTTAGATTTGATAGTGATTAAGTTTCTACATTTCTGGAATTTTTTTTTTTGTCTCCCTAGGGAGATGAACAATAGACAAGTAAATAAATAAATAAATATAAAATGACAACATTTTAAATTCCAAGGCAGAAATAGAGATATCTTTAAGAGAATTATAGGGCTAAACTGCTTTTTTCTGAGGATGTGAAATTTAAGGGAAGATCTGAAAGATGATATCTAGTCATACTCTTTACTTACTTACTTACTTATTTATTTATTTATTTATTTATTTATTTATTTATTTATTTATTTATTTTTGAGACAGAGTCTCACTCTGTTGCCTGGGCTAGAGTGCCGTGGTGTCAGCCTAGCTCACAGCAACCTCAAACTCCTGAACTCAAGCAACCCTCCTGCCTCAGCCTCCCGAGTAGCTGGGATTACAGGCATGCACCACGATGCCCAGCTATTTTTTTCTATATATTTTTAGTTGGCCAATTGATTTCTTTTTATTTTTAGTAGAGACGGGGTCTTGCTCTTGCTCAGGCTGGTTTCGAACTCCTGACCTTGAGCAATCCTCCCGCCTCGGCCTCCCAGTGTGCTAGATTACAGGCGTGAGCTACTGCACCCGGCCCTAGTCATACTCTTTAAGAATAGGAATAATAATAGAACTGCAGACAGAAGGCACAGCATACACAAAGGTAAATATGGGGAGTGGGGCTAAATGAAGTAAATGGTCAAAGAAGCAATATGTGCTCTTAAGATAGCTGGCTATTAACCTCTCTGGGATTTTGATTAATTCCTTTCTTTCCTCATAGATACATATACACACACACACATACATATACACATATATATGTATACATACATACATATATATATATACATGTGTATATACATACACATATATGAATATATATACACAGATGTAAATATATTAATATAATATTAATAAAATACATATTTTATATATATGTATATATGGGAAGTAGTATGCTTTAGTGTTAAAGAGTCCACGTCAAAACTAGGCTCAGGCTTCTGTTTCTCAGATATTAGTGCATATCAGAACCATCTGGATAAGTCTGTTAAAAACTGCAAGTTGCCAGATGATTCTGATGCAGGTATACACTACATTACATCTTGAGAAACTCAATTCTAGGCTTATCTCTGCCAATGACTCTGTGACCTTGAATACATCAAGGCACATGTTTGAGCATTTTATTCTATATATGAAAATGAAATAGGCCATGCTGATTATTCTCTAAGGATACTCTCAGCACTCACAATCTCTTATTTTTGTGTCTAGAATCTAAAGAATGCTAGGAAAAAAGATGCAAACATAATAAAGCTGTAGAGGCTAGGAATATTTACTACAAGTTAGAAAACACTTATCCTTGGGATTCTCAAAATTAGAGATATAAATGAAATCATGATATGTTATACAAATGTTATCAAATAAAAGAAAAGGAACTTCATCTTAGTCTAAACTCTAAGAGAAAGGTTTTCAAACTGAGGTCCATGGGGGCAAGGAAAGGAAGTTCATGGCGCCCCTGAACTCAGAAAAGAAAAAAAAAAACTTACATCTTTATATTCTATGAATTCTAACGTAAATTTATCATATTCTTTATGATTTAAGGCAATTAAGCATAGTTAACAATACTTGAGGTTTGTCACAGATAGCAATCACATATATTTTTATATCACATGATACCTCTTGTAAATGTCTCCCTATATTGCTTACACTGGTCAATGTTTGAAAATGATGATGTCTATTAACCTCTATTCTACATCTTGTTAGTTAATGCATTAAAAAAAGAGTCACATCTATTAGCACACTGCAAATTTATTTAATATTTTGACAACTGGTTTTCTTCGTAACTTTATGTATTCAATATTACATATTTACAAAACTATTCTAAGGAGATGTCCACAGGATTCTCTAGAATGCTAAATGGATCTATGGCACATGAAGGTTTTAGGAATCACCTTGGATTCTCTCCATTTTTGCACATTTTCCATTTCTTAAATGATGGAAATATAATAGCTTTTGTATTAAGGATGCTAATATGGATTTTATAGGATAACTCTGTTTCATGTAATTTTTCTTTAATTTCCTGAGAAGTTTTGTCACACAATTGAAATACTGTCTTTAAAATGAAAAGAGTTTTTTATTGAATTTATGGATGCTCTGTGAAATACTTAAAGTGGTATATTAGTTTGTAAATGGAGCACAAGTGTTATTCAAAGCCCTTAAAGTGACTGCTTTAAAATTTGCTAGATATATATCCCAGCCAGAAGTTATAATCTAAATATGAAAGTGCAAAATACATTTAATAAGTTAAAAAATTTCCTGTTCTAGAGTCATACTTTCACTGATACCATACAGAGTGCTAAGTGTGGGAATGACCCAGTCAGCCTGCTTTCCAATCTCAGTCCAGATCTGAGGAGGGATGATATATGTGAGTTTTATGTGTTGAATCTCTTTGCTTAACTAGCACTGTGTTCTTGGAAAAGTCATGTGACTTTATGGACCCTTAATTTGCCCATCTCATAAATGGGGATAATAACAGTACATACCTCGCAAGGTTGTTATATGGAGTCAATCATTCACATTAAACACTTAGCACAGAGCCTGGCACAGTAATTAGGCAACAAATGCCATTATTATTATTGTTGTTGTCATATTACATGTTATCTAGTTATGATCTGTATCTTCCCAAACTTCACAGTGGATTTGAAGCTCTTACAATGAAAAACAACTATATAAAGCCAAAAAATATCATATAAGGATCACGAAATAAAAAAAAAAAAAGTAAATCAAAGTAAGTCTAAATGGTAAACTCTTGGCTGAAGAAAACTATAGGAATTAGGCTCCAAATCAAGCTTTGGGCTCTCTGGTATCCAGAGAATCAAGGCAAACACAATGGTTTATGTCACTTTCTTAGTCTAGGGAGGCAATTTTTAAGGAATGTTCTATGGACAACTATGCTAAGAAATGTTTTATTTGAAAATACATGCTCAATATTTAAGACTTTTGGAATATGCTGTGAATTCTAGGCTTTCTTTGACAATTCCTAGTGCAAAGTAACTTTTTGAACTAGTATAGCAAAAACAATGATTAGTAATTTCAAAAAGATGTGACCATAAACCCCTTTTCACTTAGTGTCTATAAATATCACAGAGACTTAATCATTTGAATATTACTTGGAAATATTATTGGTAGAAAACATAATTGTTGTAAGACAAATTATCAAACTTATTTTTACTGGTCTTAACTATGAAATAAATATATTATTAGGGTCTCTGCCAAAATATAATTAACTAATAAAATGAATAATATCTATGGCAGTATTATAAATAAATACAAAAATATATAAAGCACTATAAGGCAAATAGATCCAGAGGAATATAACCTGAATCCATTGCAATGACCTGAATAATCAAATATCCCTTAGATCAGAATTTCTCAAAATTTGTTTGCACATGAAGCATCTGAGAATGTTGTTAAAGGGCAGACTCTGATTGATTTTAGGCCTGAATTTTAGGTCTGGAGTCGGGCATGAAAATCTGAATTTCTCAGAAAAATCTCAGCTGATGCTCACTGGACTGCAGGCTACAATTTGAGTTGCAAGGTCTTAGTCTATTCCTTACTTATAGCAGCTGTCATAGCCAACTTTCACATTAATAACAGTGACAACATAAAAGAAAGTATCTACTGACACTGTTTCACAAAAGAGCAGATAAGCGCTTCATTTTTCCTTTTCTTAAATCTTTGTTCACCCATTGCTGAGGGTAGAACATTACAATAAAGTTCATTTTTCCAGGGAGCTAAAGTAAGACACCACAAGTAAGTTGTTCTCTGATGTTCTTGATACAAAGATTGGGCTTAGAAAATGTAGAAGAATAAATGGTCAGCAGGAGCCTTGAACTCTGTCTACCATCAATTGTATCCTGCCAAGTTGTATGTTTTCTCTTTCCTGAAACTGCCAAGTCTCCTTTTTCTCCTGGCTTGTTTGTGCCATGCTTTTCCTTCTTCTGCCCTTTGCAGGTAGAGTCTCTGATATGCTCTCCTCCTGCAAGATATGGATCACTTAATATCTGAAGGAACTGTGATAGGAGGAGGAAATGATTTACAGCAGCTCTGATGGACTAGAGATGGCCACAAAATTCTTTGACACTTAGGCAGAATCTAATTCTCCCCTTCAAGCTGGCCTAGTCTTAGTGACTTGTCTGACACGTAGAATGCAACAAATGTGATGCTATGGGTCTTGTAAGATTAGATTATTAGTAGTAACCTTTAGCTTCCTTATGGATTTCTTAGAATACTCTCTCGGGGAGCCCTAAGCTTCTATGTATAAAAACTGACTACCCTGAAACCACCATTCAGGAGAAGCTATGTGTAAGTGCTCTGGTTGATAGTCCCTGCTGAGCTCATGCCTTCAGCCATTCCCACAAAGGCATTATACATGTCAGTGCATTTGTCTTGCACCCTCCAAAACAGCCCATCCACTAGCTGAATACTACTAAGTGATGTCAATTGACACCACAGAGAAGAATCAATGAACTGGACCCTGCTGAATTCCTGATCCACAAAACTATAAAAGAAAATAAATGTTATTTTAAGTCAATAAATTTGGGGTGTTTTGTTATGCAGCAATAGGACACCAGAAAAGTGTCCTAGCTTCTTCTGGAATGGGTGCACTTCCTTGAATTACAGTCCTCTTGACTAAGAACTTGCTACTCAGCTCTCTTTATTGACTCTATTTCTGGTCCCCTGCCTATGTTTCTAACAGCTTACCCTGTCTCCTAGCACTCAGTCTCCTCTTAGCCACACCTAAATTTCCCCAGTCTCTCTCCTACCCAGACTGGATTTTCTTTTTTTCTTCTAGCTAGCTTATGCTGCTATAATCTTAGGATGCTTTTGACCTGTTATAAGAAAGTTCCTCAAAAGTGCTCCCATGCCAATTTTCTGCTCTCCTCTTTTTCTGGAAAGAGAAGATGTTGGTTATCTTTGCCAGGGTATCTACTTCTAATCTCACTTTAATCCAGTGCCAGGCCTAGCTATAAACTCAAAGAATGATTGAATGACTCTTGGATGAAGGAATTAGTGAATGCATGGATGAATGAATGAATGAATTTATAGGTTATGGTCTACCACTCCACTGAAATTGTTCTTCTAAAATTAATCAAAGCAATCAGAAAACCAAATGGCCTTTACTCACACCCTAATTAAATTTCTATGAATCACTTCCTTTGGTCAATGTAATCACCTGCTTCTAAAAGCTATTTCCTTTTTTGCTACCTCTGGGACCATATAATCTTCACAATTTCTTGTGACATTTTTGAACACCTCTTTACTGGCTTCTCTTTATCTTCACATATTTTAAATGTGAAATCTTCTCAAGATGTAGTTTTGAGTCCCTTTTTCTTTTAACTCTATAATATCCTTTTGACATCTCATCTGCCTCCATGGCTTACACTCTATGTTGATGATTTCAAAATTATTATCTTTAATTTTGGCATCTTGCCCATGTTAGCTTCTCACTGCCATACCTATTAAACTCACATATTGACCTCCCTTCCTCAGATCTAGACATACATTTGCCAAAGACTGTTGGACATCCCAACAATCCATGCAATTGAACATTCATTCTACACATAAAGACAATATATCCCAAATAGAACTTACTTCCACTTCATAATTTTGTTCCTTATCTATAGTTCTAACTTTATCCAATGAAACTACCATCCTTAGATTTTTCAACTATGAAATATATACATTATTTTCAACTCATTTTCCTCACATCCTTGAATCATACCATTACTAAGCCCTATTGAGTCTAGATCCAAAACGTTAATTATAATAAACTCTAAAATCATATCCCCACTTTCAATTCCCAAATCTTGATCACTGTCCAATTCAGTCTATAGAGTATAATTAGAGTTATATTCCTAAACCATGTTTGCAATTAATCCAACCACAGGTGCCCACTGGTTCTTCCTTATTCTTACTATGCAGATTCCATTTTTGTGCTCTATCTTTAGTATCCTTTCTCTCTACCAACACTTTTGTTCAAGGCTCCATTTCAATGAATTCTTACTTGATGCCTACCTACCTTACCATTCCTTCACCACTAACTCCAAAAAAATTAGTATCCCTTGCTCTTGTGGTCCCTCAGTTATTTGTTCATGTCTCTGATTTATAAATCATCATTATCAGACTTGAATTAAAGTTGTTGTGTGTGTTTGTGTTTCATCACTGGATTATGAACTCCTAGCTTTAGAAATCCATATTATTTTATTTTTTACTCCATATTACAACTAGCATTATCTACTGCACACAGTGAATGTTTAGTTTTGTAAATTTGGAGTTGTTGAACAGTTCACTGATTTTCAGCTACATTCATTTTTCTGACTGACTTGTACCATGGGGGAAACTAATTTGTACTAAATGGGGCATATTTCAACTACTTACACTATTACTTTAATGTTTTTATTGAACACAGGCATCTCTTTGTAGCCTCTAGGTACATTTAAACTTTAAGATAAAAGGTAGATTCTGTCAAAATGATTTAGAATCAATAACACTCCCAATTAAAATCAAATAATTAAGATACACACAAATGCCATAAAGCCTCAACTAAGAGAAATACAGGAAGGATGCTAGTGGATAACAGTGATATTTGGTAATCACAGCCTCCTTTTCCCCTCTAGCAATCATTCTGACGCGGAATCAGTCTTAAGAGGTTTCTGCAGCCAGATGTAAGCCAAGAAATATTATTACAAAACTCACTTGACTACACTTCCAACATCCCTGGATTTGGGAAAATCATATAAATTAATATGTCTGACAGAAAGGAACTAAAAACTTAAATGATCCCTTGCATAAGAGCCCAGTGGTTACCATTTAGAACTCTTCTGCACAGATGATTAATTGTGCTCTTTGGAAAACTATTGTATCACATAAAAATGTAAAGTTTCAAAGCAGGGACAATAACATTTGAACAAATAGCTTCTTTAATAATGCTGTAATTCTGAATTGTTTTCTGTTTATATTAGGAAGTACGTTTTTCTCTTATAACTCTAGCTGTGGTACCATTAGAGATATCTTAAAATTAATTATTTGGATAGTTGCTTACATTTAGGTCAATATAATCTTATGAAATTTACCAGTTTTCAGGTTATAGCAAAAAATTGCAAGTGCCTCATCTAGGTCCACTAAGATTTCATTAACATTTTTGTGTGCCCATTCCCCTTGCTTTTGTGGGCTTTGCTTCTCAAAAATCTGTACCTGCATCTCTTTGGATGACTGTCTCCAGGCTATTAAAGCTACTTTTCCCAAAAGAGCAGAGATCTGAAGTGCCTTGGTATTTATGTCACCTCAGGGTAGTCTTAAGCCAGTAATTGACTAGTATGGGAATATGAAAGGCCAGCTTCTCTGCTTCAAGTTACAACAAACTCCAAAGCCTAGATGTTCCTGTAGAACCAGTCTGAGCTGGGATTTTGCCTGCAATTGCTCCTTGTATGACTTCTTCCTAATTCTTATTCAACTTCCCTTGCTCCCTTACCTGTCATCCCTGGGAATATTTCTTTAATAAGTCACTTGCATGCAAATCCTCCTCTCCACATGGGCTTTAGGAAAAACCAACCTGAAACAAAGGCATTTCCACAATTCTAGTAGTAAGGGCATCAGATTTCTATTTGAAAACACTAGACATGCACACAGTCATGGGGTATAGCACACCATGAGTGGTGATGGGAGTTTACTAAGATAACCAGCTCCCCTCCACTGCTCCCACACTTACCATCTATTCTTGTCAGGGAGCTGCCATCCACTTGCTACTGGTTAGCTCCCAGCTGCACTACTCTCTCTTTCTCACCTCCTCCTGAATCCAATTTGCTAAGTAATTTACTCTTCTTTATGTCGGTTAATATCTTCTGTGTATTACTTTAGTATAATGGTGAAATATCTATTGGGGACAGAGAAGACCTGAATTCTAAGTTGTCTCTCTCTTGTTTCCTAAGTAGACTCAGCAATTCTCCATGTTTCACTATTAGTAAATTTAAATGGGACATTTTTGAGCAGGATTGTATTTTACCTTGCCAGATAGTTACTCTTATTCTTCTCACTAGATGTACATAGCAATTCCCCACAACCAATTATTTTGATTGTCAAAAATTTGCCTACACAAATTTCCAGTTGCTGTCAGGAAAATAATATTGTCTACCACCCACTACCTTTGAGAATCGGTGAATAAGCAATGATGTTCTTCTTATTGTTAATGATTTTAAATTACTCTTTAACTTACCCACTTCCTTCTCTGGCCTTGCTTTCATACACAATATATAGAGATAGGGGCCATTTTGATGTAGAAAGAACATTTGACCAGAGATTTAAAAAGCCTCCAAATGCCATTTTCCATGTCATACATGCAGAGTTTATTGTATATGATTGGTGTCAAACAAAACTGTCATTACCTGTCTATAATTTAAATAAGATACTTAATGTGAGATAATTAAAGTAAGCTTGGGTTCGATTTAATTAGACATTTGAACTTAATAGCACATTTAGTAGTAATACACTAAAAATGATAAAGAAATCATTTTAATAATAGCATTTAAGTATTAGATTTATTGCATTATGTTTTTAATAATGTAATGTTAAACTTATTAAGTGAATCTTTAACTTCAACAAAATGTTAGGGTCTACAGCTGTAGCTCTTTGGAGGTTTTGATTACTATTATAATCCATTCAGACAATGCATTACTAAAATAGTATTACAGAGCATAATATGGTTTTCCTGTAGCTGCTTCACAGAAGGAGCATGAGTATTTCTATTCATTCCTTTAGAAAATCTCTGATAAAGTTGTGAGATATCACACCAATGATTTGATTAGGTGATAGAATTCTATTGATTTTTATATAATTTAATATTGAAAGCTACTTTTTATCTCTAAAAATGAAAGAAAAGTGGAGAGGTGAGGCAGAATAAATCTGTAATTTCTATTAATATAAACTCCTGAATCTATCCCTAATGTCATGTTATCTGCATATATCAAGTCTCTTAATTCCCACATGTCTTAGAGTTATTCTCCCTATATCTCTTGTAGCCAGAGGGATAACTGAAAGTCTACTATGTCCCTTTTGTTAAAAATTTGAAAAGGAAAAGGGCATTCACATAGAGATGGTATTCATTAATGCCAGTGACTGTGGTTGACTCATCTTGGCCCTGTGGGATACCTGTGGTCATAAAATAAATAAATAAATAAAGTAACTGAGCACTGGGGAGGAAAGGTCATCATTTAGATATGGACACATGTCCCTCGTCAAGGTTGTGTGTTGCTTATTCACCAGTTTGTCTTTGAGCTTCTAAAAAGGGTAGGCAACCTCTGCCATTCCCCCTCACTCCACCCACAAGTTATTGTCAATTTCTTTGCTTCCCATTTTATGTAATTCCTATATAAAGATCACCATTAATATTCACCTTTATTTTTTCCCTTTCCCTCTTTTTTTTTTTATTTCAGCATACTATGAATGCAGATCAAAACTGTAATGGGATATCACTTATCTCCAGTAAGAATGGCCTTTTATCTCTTTTTGTATTGTGATAGATGTAGGGAGTACAAGTTGAATTCTGTTATATGTATACATTGCGTAGTGGTGAAGTTTGGGCTTTTAGTTTACCCATGACCCGAATAATGTACATTGTACTGAACAGGTAATTTTTCCTCCCACACTCCTCTACACCCTCACCCTTTTGAGTCTCCAATGTCCATTATATCACTCCGTATGCCCTTGAATATTCACCTTTATTTAATATGAGTTACTAACAACTAAGAGTGGTTCATTCAACAAATATTTATTAATAAATGAATAGCAGTTACTTTAAGGAGCCTCTAATATGTTTTAATTTACTATAAATTGAAATGTATTCTACATTTAGACAGAAATTATGATTGGATAAATTTCAATGTTTTCATTTTGCTTTATTTTTGGAAGGTTAATTCATGATATTGATGATTTTTTCCAGTTCAACAAGCTAGACAAAAGGTATGGTAAAATAAAAATAATGCTTAGCTGAAAATCAAGACCTTTAGCCCCTACTTCTATTTCCTCTACCAAATAGCCATGTCATTTTGTTAATTAACTTTGAAAGGCTTCATTTTCACATCAACAGAAAGTCAGAAAGAATGCAGAGATATTCTTGCATGTATTCCAACAGTCATTGCCTTTGTTTAGGCATTCCTCTTCTCCCATTTGAATAGATATTAGCCTCATAGGTGATCTCCTCATACACATTCTACTCCACATACTGCTACTGAATATATCTTTCTAAATATATCTTTCTCTAGAAAGATCTATTGCATCTTTCTAAAATGCAATACACAAACCTAAAAATATCTTTCTATTTTTTTAAAACACACTTATCTCAATTGAGTGACATATCACCTATCCACATTCTATCCCCAGTCCATCTCTCCTGCTTCCTTTTCAATAGCTTGTCAACTGCCAATGCCCCCCAAATCTTCACTACAGTCCTGCCAAAGTACTCACTGTTTCCTGAACACAATTGGTTCATGACTACACACTCCCCAGCATTTTCCTTATAAGGCTAAAAGCTCCAACAGGGCAAACACATGTGTTCTCCAGCTTAGTGTTCTTAGCATCTAACAGGTTATCTGCATACGTAAGGTATTTGATCTATATTTAGAAAAGATGTACTTGAATGGTCTCTTGTATACTTATTGACATGAAAATCCATTTTATTCTCAAGGTTATAGTTAATATCAGTTTAAATCCCATCACATCTCATCCCCAGCCAAGCAAAGGTGGTCTCTTCTTCCTTCTGCCTCCATAGCACATTGTGCAAACTCCTGCAGTAGTACATATTACATAGCCTGGTAACTACTTTTTAAATATTTCTTTTCCCATTCATATGTCATCTCTTAACTCAAGAGTGCTAGGTATAAGGTAGAATCTCAGCCCAAATTGATTGACTCGACAGACTAAGATTCCTTTCAACCCTGAGATCTGATGATCCTATGTGATTTTTTTTTTAAAGTTAAAGGTCTTAGAGTGAATTACTTATGGATACAAACTGGCATAAAGCAGAAACTATGATGGCAAATGGCAAAACATATTAGAATAAGTACAGCTAGAAATGGTAGATGGTAGATGTCAGTGTCAGTCTACCTCTTTGAACTGCACGAGCTAAAAGAGCTTATTAGACACTCTGAGCATTTACTAAAATTTTTCTTTTTTGAAGCTAGTTGTAAATAATACAATTGAAGCAAAAGGAATTTCAGCTAACATGCTTTACTCTGGCTCTAAAATATTTTAAAGCTAACATTCAAAATGTTCTTTAAGCATTCTAAACTGGTTTCTTTTTGTAGAGAGAACACAATTACTATGTCTGAGTCCATTTATGAATAGGCTATATACTTACACAATGTGACAATATTATCTTTAAAACAATTTGATGTTCAATATTTATACAATTGTTCTTGGAAAAGTAATAAATAACTATCCTGTTTCATCACCAAAGGAAATCTTTTAACACTTTCAGAAGTAAGTAAAATATGGTGTAATGTCAGTTCTACAATGTCCAAATATTCAATAATAAGCAGTAATTATTACATATTACATCATAATTCACATCTTTGAAAAATACTCCTCAAAGAGGGCAAAGTAACTATTTAATAATTTTTCAAGGGTGAAGAAACTACAGAGAAAATCATACTTTAATAGATATATAAAATGTTTTCCTATGAACTTAAATATTGTTCTTATTCATTTTTAATCTTTGAAAATCAGTGACAATATTTAATAATTACTTTATGTTCCAGATTTGTCATCAGAGAAATATTAACATTTGATCTAATTATTTAGAGATTTTTTTTTGTCAGAGTCACACCAACCTACCCTTCTAAACTCTACTTTGCCATGCTGAGGCTCACACTCTGCAAACAACACTTTTACTTCGCTGACTGATTCCCTGTTAGGATCTGGCAGTAGAGAGCACTATAGGGAGACTGCAAGTCTGGAGGAGGGAGAAAAGATTTACTCATTCTCACTTGCTTCCTGTGGACTTACTGTACCTATTAGCAGTATCTCAGATTTGCTTCTTCATGCCTGTAGCAGCACTTCTTTTTAGTAATACCTATTGAATCCAGTTTGAAATTTGGTTTTCAACACTTATAGAATAAGCTTCATAGCACCCTTGCCTCAGAAATACCAGCACCAACTAGCTGGCAGAGGTCTAAGACTCAGTCCCATTGGGCCCCTCTTGCTACTTCTTAGCCACCAGCACCAACCAAGTAGTTGCCCCCTACCCAGAGGTTTGACCTCCAGCTCAGTAAAGTCCCTCCCCTAAGCTTCTAAGTATAACTAATTCCATTTGTTTTTCTTTGTTTTCCTAGCTCTAGGAGTGACAGCTACTTTGTACAGTTGCTACCTCTTTTCTCTTCTTCCTGTTTTTCGGTTTTCAACATTTAGATCACAATTCCTCATGTTAATTTGTTTTCTGTCGAAATAACTGAAGTGGTTTCTGTCTGTTAACTTGAGCCTGACTGAGATACCATTCCAAACCCCAAAACTTGTCAATATCACAATGGAAACAGAGAATAAGTTTTGGATCTGCATTCAGTGGGTAGGAAGGATTTCTAATAATCCTCCAAATAACACACATCACGTTCCATTATTGTTTTCTCCTATTTTTATAATGTAAATATATTAATTATCTGATTAGGTAGGTATAGAGATATTTAAGCATAGATATATTTAAGCATCTAGACAGTAATATTTATATATGCTTTCTCTCTGCAGATGGGACTCAGTAGTATTAGAATCAAACAAACTTTTTTTATTCTAACCATAGATAGTTGAATGGAACCACACTCTGTAGTTATTATTCAAAATCAATGTGAATAATAAAAATAAAAGCTGATCAAAATCAACCTGGAAAATCCTTATACCATCCATATTATATACATGGCTGAGTTTTAAATTCTACACAGTCATTTCCTGCACACCAAAGTATAGGAAACACTAAGCTAAACCCAAAGAACAAAAAACTAGCGTGTGCTGTATGCAGCTTTCTTTACATGCAAGCCTTCCTGCCTCTAGAATAAGCCATAAAGTGTTTTGTTTACCTGCATGGTTTTCTAAATTATGTCATAATAGTTAACATAATCCAGCACAACACTTTTAATAAGCATGCTTGTTGTAAAGAATGGATGGAAATAGGACGATGTAGTCCTAATGTTAGCATGTAAATTAATGTACTCTCTTGCTATGTGAACCTATCTACCTTGTCTCAGTCATACAGATTAAAGAACCAAGGGGAATCTGAGGAAATCAGAAAAGGTAATTCTGCTTAGAAAGTTGCTCTTATATTTCATTTACATGTTTGAAGTTTGATCTCAAAAATCAATTTTATTCAGTGAGTAGTAATTTTATAACTTATATATTAAATTTACAATACACTGAAATCTGAATTTTCTATTACTGCCACTTCTTATTTGGACACCGGTAATTACCTCTTTCTTATGAATTTTTAAAGCATAATTCCTGATACTAGCTGACACTATTCCAATCATTTTTTTTATTTAACTATGGAACTTTAGAGTTAATATGCTACCAGCTTTTTATAAATTCAATTTGTTGTTAGAAAATGGACTCCATTGTATCTTAAATTGATGCTCTTAAAAATGTATCCCTTTTCATAATACTTATAATATTACTTTTCTGTAGGTGTTCTATAGAGGCATTCAGAATAAACTCAGCATATCTAATAAAGAAGGAAATAAAATAGAAGTACACATTTTTTTGGTTGTAATCTACTGCACTCCTTGCCTCTGTTTTTCCTTGACCAATACATACAAAGGTATTTAAACATGCTATCTTCAATATCCCCACTTCCCCTATGCCTCAGCCCTAGACTGAAGAAACTTAAAGTTCCCATTCCTTTAGATATATAAACTGAGGACAGGACAACATTGCTACGGGCCTAGCAGCCCTTTGCTTAAATTAGACTCTTGCCCTTATCTTTGTGACCCAGCTTTTACTCTTTGTACTCAAAATGTACTCCCTACTTCTGAGACTGGAACCCTTGATCAAAGTCTTTAGACATAAGTTCCACAAAGAGGGAAGAGACCTTATCTGTCCTGTTCACTGCTTTAATTCTAGCACTAGATGGTTCTTCAGTACCTGGCCAACTCTGTGGAGGTGATCAGCAGAGGTTGGTTGAATGACTGAACGGATGAATGAAACTCAGCTTGATACCTTGATTGTAACCACTTTATTTCTGTTACAAAGCTCTTTGTTGCTTCGTCAATGCATCTCAAAGTTTGGGGTAAAATTCTGAAGCCAACACCCGTGGCTGGTTCTCTATTATTTGCTAGTGGAATTTCTGGTATAGAATACTTAACTCTGACCAATAATTCTTTAATTTCAGCCCTAATTTTGTGTTACCTCACCTGCTAGAGGCTGCATTTACCTTCTTCTGAGTTTATGCCTCAGCAACTGTTCACCTGCTTTGATTTCTTCCTGCCCTTGGAATCTTCCAAAATCTGCATTTGTATCCTGGACGTCCTGACTATTCCTTTAACATTGGTACTCTGACTAGAGCAATCCTCATATGTAACAACCAGGGAGTTAGGGACAGAAGAGGATATTACATTCTTGGTAATACAGACATGAGAAGAAAGACAGGGTCAGGACAAGATATGAGATGGTTGATCCAGAAAATGGCAGGGGAATATAGGAAAGAGATTCAGCTAAAGAGACTTTCTTTAGTGGTTCAACTTTTACACACACAGATTTGTAGGGATCTTAGCCTAGTCCACTCACATGTATTAATTTATATGCATTAATTTACGCCATCCAGGGAATGCAACAGGCCTAAGGACAATTCCAGGTACATCCAAAAAAATGATTTCCAATCAGGTAGACATAAAACAAGGGAGAAATTTCAAATGACAGTTAAATGGCAGGAAAATATATAATTAACTAAAAAATTAATTTAATAACTATTAATGAATTAAAAAATATCAAAAGCTACCCTTATTGAATCCTTATTTTGTGCTAGGCACGTTATATATACATTATCTCATTTGATAAACAAAAAAATCAGCAAGACAATGAAGTTTATAACATTCATTTTTCATATGAGGAGTCTGAAGGAAAATTTGAATAAGTTGCTCAAAGTCCTAAAACTGACAGATGATGTTGCCAGGATTTGAACTAGGTCTATGTGGTACCATTGCTTGGCCAATTATCTACCAACCTATACTCTCTTGTACAAAACTCTAAACTTCACCAGTATACTTTGGAATTTATATTTCATATAATTGTTCCCCTCAATCTATTACCATGGAATATCCTAGCTTCAAAATACCAATAAAGAACCATTGTTTTAAGTGACTCATCACCTCCAGAATTACAAGTACTGAAAAGTATGAAAATGGTCATTAAACCCACCAAATAGTGAGAAATGTAATGTATCTATCACTTTTGGCTTTACATATTTTCATGGTGTTGACAAACTTTATATGGTGCTGAATGACAAGGGCAAATTCTTTTAATTGTCCCTAAATGTAAGGTGGTCCTTTAGTTTTATAGTGCATATTTAACTGTATTTCCATCCATTCCTGAGCAACTGCTATGTTTTAGAAAGTCATTTGCTGAAAGTCAAAGAATATATCCTTGTGAATAGATTTGTAGAGATCTTAGCCTAGTGCCACTCACATGCATTAATTTACTAAAAATTATTTCTTGATAATAATGCTAATCTGTTCAGAGTCATAGGTCTATAAAGAGAGAATATCTTCTATGGGTTAAGATGTGCTATTCTCATTAACTGAACAAACTAGAATGAATTTAATCACAGCAGTCAAAGGAAGCTACTACATCATTCCAAGACAAATTAGAGATATTACACCCCTGTGGTGTAACCTTTGATTTCGATTAGAGGTTTCAGGCTGCTTCCTATGACTGGTTGCAAAATACTCAGACTACTAAAAAGAATGGAAGGTAAGATTATAGTTTATGACTCTGCATCTCGGAACTGCACCATGGATAAATGCAAAGCCTAAGGCTTTTAAAGGAAACTAGAAAAACCAACAGCCAATCATTATTACTCGCATAAATATTAAAATTCTCAATTGTATATAAAGAAAATATACAAATTACATTTTCAGGTGATTCAAGAAATAAACTACTGGTTTAACTAATAATGTTATTACTAAATCTCATGCAAACTATATAAAGCTAAACCTACTAGCTCATTTTTTAAAAAAATCATATGACAGTTAGTTATTAATTAAAACCTAGAAGAATTTGTTAAATGAAAGGAATCTCTAATTTGTTGAAATTCTCCTACTGGAGAATTATGAAACAAAAACATAACACTGTTTCTTCTGATCAATCACATAAAATGTGGAAATAAAATTTGAGGGCTTAGAATAAAATATTCAAATATTTTTAGAAAAATTTAAATATTTATGCAATATCCATAATTGTTTCCCTTGAGAAAAACAACTTTCATTTCAGGTAATATGCACATACACACACACACAAACACACACACACACACACACACACACACACAGTTTCACTCTTATCCCTTAAAATCTAGGCTCTAAGAATATATTATTCACAACAAAACTCTCATTCTTGTTGTACATGACTTAGTTTGTAATCAGACTGAAGGCAATTCAGCATAAACTGAATGTAAAATAAATTAACCTAATAAAAATGCACAAATGACTACATAAAAACATATGTAGATAAAAGTATGTCTATATTGCATATAGATACATATTACATGATGTATGTATATACAAAATATGTATTCCATATTTATATGTAATACATATAAAATATGTATTCAATTCCACATGGCTACTTTCCTAGAATATAAAATGTATTATCATTATAAATATGAGCTCATAAAGTCAGTATTATTTTTAAAACATGCTAGGATTTTTGTTATCTTCAAATTTTAATATCTCAAAAGCATAATTTTGGTTGCACATAGTGGTTTATAAAACAGAGATATTTATCCACACACATAGTTTTATATGCCAATTTAGTGGCACATTTGTACAATAAGATGTTATGTACCTATTTAGAGTCCATAATAACATAAGAGTACTTATGTGATAGTAAATATAAAGGACAAAACATTGTAAATATAGCATTATAACAGATAAATAAATAAGAAAATAAAGAGAGAAAAAACTAATTTCATGTAAAAAGAGGCCTCATAAAATATTCCAAAATGGCAATAACCACTTTACTTAGGATGGGAGATATGGTTGATTTTTATGTTATATGTTTCTATTTCCCTCATCCAATTTTGAATAATAAATATATATTATGTTAATGATTAGACTCTTACCTTGCACCATATACAAACATCCACTCAAAACGAATTGAAGACTTAAACATAAGACCTGAAACTTTAAAACTACTAGAAAAAAACACAGGGGGAAAGTTTCATGGCATCCATCTAGGCAAGGAATTTTTGGAGATGACCTCAAAAACATAGGAAACAAAAGCAAAAAAATAGAAAAATGAGATTGCATTACACTAAAAAGCTTCTTGCACAGCAAAGAAAATAATCAACAGAGTGAAGAGACAACACATGGAATGGGAGAAAATATTTGCACACCATATACCTGAAAAGAGGTTAATATCAAAAATATATAAAGACCCCGAACAACTTGATGATAGGAAAACAAATAACTTAATTAAACAATAGGTAAAGGATTTAAACATACATTTCTCAAAAAAGGACATAAAAATGGGTAACACTTGTATGAAAAAATAATCAACATCTTTAATCATCAGGTAAATGCAAAAAAACCACAATGAATATCATGCCTGTCAGAAAGGTTATTATCAAAGAGACAATGATAAGTGTTGGTGAGAATGTGGAGTAAAGGGAAACTTTGCACACCATTGTTGGGACTGTAAATTAATATAGTTATTATGGAAAACAGTATTAACGATCATCCCCCAAAATCAAAAGAAAACTACCATATGATCCAGAAATCCCACTGTTGGGCATATATTCAAAGGGAGGAAATCAGTATCTTGAAAAAAACTCTACAATGCCACATTTATTGCAGCACTATTTAACAATAGTGAAGATATGGAATCAACCTAATTGTCCATTAACAGTTGAATGCATTAAAAAAAATGTCCTTATGGGATGAGCATAGGATTAGGTAAGCCATACCCATCTTCAAATCTTGGCACTATATCAGTTCCCTCCAAAAGTTTAAGACAAAACCCCAGAAAAAAGTGGGGTATATCAGTCCTAAATTGGCTAAGATGAAATGTGCAGGATCTACCAGAAATCAGGCTTAATATATAAAGTAAGTTCAGATTCAAGAGAATGTAATTACTGAGATTCATTGCCACTACATGTAGATGCTTAGCTGAGGATTTCTAAGAATCCCCATCCAACACATGAACTGCAAAGCAAAACAGTAACAAATCATAGACAAGAATAAGAGCCTAGTCATCTTGAGACAAAAGCTGTGACCTTGTGAAGGAAGTAGTGAAATAATGTGAAGGGAACACTCAGAATTCACAGGGAGTTTCTGAAATACCAGTCTACTGTGATAAGATCATTGTAAAGCGTCCTGTGAACTGCTTGAAATGATTTGGGTAGTTCCATAGGTTCCAGCTGAAGAAGAAAATAGTGAATTTCTTGTAGTATTTTGTCTTAACCACAATCTGAATTCCTAAAAGGAATGAAACTTTTCCTAGAGTAGGAAAGGTGAATCTATTGAAACCAGCTCCAGGTATGAAGACAGGGGAACCCATTATATGGGAAAAGTCACATCTTTAAAAGGTCATAAATGGTAGTGCCTGGGATGCAGGTGAGAGACTGCCTTAGAGGAAGGGTATGTTTTTTGTTTGTTTGTTTGTTTGTTTTCAATTCAACTCCAGGGGATAAACATTTCAAAGGCAACTGCTAAAACAAAATATTAAAAAGTACCAGCACCTTACTTTTGCCCCAGACTGTTAGGGGAATTGAAGAAAATAAAGAATGTTTTTCATAATATGGAGCTGTGCTGTCCAATAAGGTAGACACTAGCCATCTGTAGCTAATGAGCATTTGAAATGTTACTAGCATGATTGAAGAAGTAAAATTTTCATTTTGTCTAATTTTGTTTAATTTTTATTTAAATTTAAAACAGAAGCAGTGTAAAATACTTTCCCATTAACTACAACTTTATTGCCTTGGGAGGACCACAGTTCACTTTAACACCTGAAAATGTGGCATCTGAATCTAGATGTGTTGTAAATGGAAAATACTCACCATGATTTAAAGATTTAGTACATTCTTACTAAGACTGTATATTGCCTCCCTGAGGATGAAGAAGAAAATCCACAAGGGTTGGATAAACTATTTGAGGACATAATAGAGGAAAATGTCCCTGCCCTTGTTAAAAATCTAAATATCCAGGTACAAGAAGCTCAATGGATTCCTGGGAGATTCACTGCAAACAGGAAGACACGACAACACATAGTCATCAGGCTGGCCAAAATAAACATGAAAGAGTTCCTCCTATATGCTGTAAAGTGAAAGAAGCAGGTAATGTACAAAGAAAAACCCACCAGGCTAACAAAAGATTTCTTAACTGAGACCTTACAAGCCAGAAGAGACTTAGAGCCCCATTCTTACTCTTCTCATAGAGAATAATTCCCAGCCTAGAATCTTGTACCCTACAAAACTAAGATTCTTATATGAAGGAGAAATAAAGACCTTCTCAGTTACACAAGGACTGAGGGAATTCATCAACACAAAATCTACCCTTCAGTACTCAAAACAGTGTTACACACAGATCAGCACAATAAACGCTTACTAGTGTAAATTCATCCAAAAGTAAATGTCAAAAGCCAGATACCACAATGGCACAAGAGAGAAAACAAAGCAACAAACTTCAACTTAACAGGATGAACAGAAATCTGTCCCACTTATCAATTCTTTCAATAAATGTGAATAGCTTGAACTGCCCAATAAAAAGACATAGTCTAACTGAATGGATAAATATACAGAAGCCAAGTATCTGTGGTCTTAGGAACCACATCTAACCCACAAGGATGCATTCAGACTCAAGGTAAAGGGATGGAAAACAATATTCCATGCAAATGGAAGCCAAAAGAAAGCTGACATAGCAGTTCTGATTTCAGATAGCTTAGTCTTCAAATCAACAAAAGTAATGAAAGACAGATTGTCACTACATAATGAAGGGTAAAATTCAACAAGAAAATATAACAATTCTAAATATTTATGCACTTAAATCAGGTACACCCAGATTCATAAAGCAAATCCTACATGACCTAAACAAAATGATGAACAGCAACACCATAATAGCTGAGGACTTCAACACCCCTCTGACAGAACAAGAAAGATCTCCCAAACAGAAAATAAACAAAGAAACAATGGACTTAAACAGAACCCTAGGAAAAAATGGGCCTGACTGACATTTATAGAACATTCTACCTAAAAACCACCTGTATATATGTTTTTCTCAGCAGCTCATGGGACACTCTCTAAGATTAACCATATCCTAGTCCACAAAGCATATCTAAACAAATTTAAAAGAATATAGATTATACCATGCATCTTCTCAGACCACAGTGGAATAAAATTAGAAATCAACTCCAACAGAAACTCTCATCTCTACAAAAAGTCATGGAAACTAAACAACCTTCTCTAGAACAATTATTGTGTTAAGGAGGAAATTAAGATAGAAATCAAAAGATTCTTTGAACTAAATCATAAAGAAGATAACAAGATATCAAAATACCTGTGGCACAGCAAAAGCAGTCCAGAGAGGAAAATTTAAATGCAAATAAGCAAGTTAACCCCAAACCCAGCAGAAGAAAAGAAATAATAAAGATCAGAACAGAACTAAATGAAATTGATAATAAAAAAAACTAAACAAAAGATTAATAAAACAAAAAGTTGGTTCTGTAAAAAAATAAAACTGAAATGCCTTTTGCTAGATTAATGAGCAGCAGAAAAAAAAGAAATCGAATAAGCTCAATCAGGAATAAAAAAAGGAGAAATTACAACTAATACCACGGAAATATAAAATATGATCTATGCATACTATAAAAACTTCTATGCACATAAACTGGAAAGTGGGGAGAAAATGAACAACTTCTTAGAAACACACAGGCTCCCTAGGCTTGATCAGGAAGAAATAGAATTCCTGAACAGACCAATATCAAGTACTAAAATTGAAGCAGCAATAAAAATCCTTCCTAAAAACAGAAGTCCTGAATCAAATAGTCTCAGACATGACTTTTTGCAGATCTATAAAGAAGAATTGGCCGGGTGCAGTGGCTCATGCCTGTAATCCTAGCACTATGGGAGGCCGAGGCAGGCAGATTGCTCGAGGTCAGGAGTTCGAAACCAGCCTGAGCAAGAGCGAGACCCTGTCTCTACTATAAATAGAAAGAAATTAATTGGCCAACTAATATATATAGAAAAAATTAGCTGGGCATGGTGGCACATGCCTATAGTCCCAGCTACTTGGGAGGCTGAGGCAGGAGGATCGCTTAAACCCAGGAGATTGAGGTTGCTGTGAGCTGGGCTGACACCACGGCACTCACTCTAGCCTGGGCAACAAAGTGAGACTCTGTCTCAAAAAAGAAAAAAATAAATAAATAAATAAAGAAGAACTGGTGTCAATCCTGCAGAAATTATTCCACAACATTGAGAAGGAAGGAGTCCTCACCAACACGTTTTATGAAGCCAAGATCACCCTGATACCAAAACCAGGAAAGGATGCAACAAAAAAGAAAATTACAGACCAATATCCTTTATGAATATAGATGCAAAAATTCTGAAAAAAAACCATAGCAAACTGAATTCAGGTACTTATCAAAAAAATAATAATTCATCACAACCAAGTGGGTTTCATCCCAGAAATGTAGGATCATAATGTCTTTATTTTTACTGCTATTTATGTGTTGAATTACATTTATAGATTTGTGTATTTTGAACACATAAATAGCAGTAAAAATAAAGACATTATGATCCTCTCAATAGATATTAAAAAAGTATTCAACAAAATTCATCACCCTTTTATGATAAGAATGCTTAACAAAATAGGTACAGATGGGACTTCCATAAAAAATGATAAAAGCCATATATGAAAAAACCCACAGTCAACATCATACTGAATGGGGAAAAGTTAAAAGCATTCCTGCTTAGAACTGGAAGCAGACAAGGTTGCCCCTCTATCACTACTTCTATTCAAAATACTGCTGGAAGTCCTACCCAGAAAAATCAGAAAAGAGAAGGAAATCAAAGGCATTCTAATGGGAGCAAAAGAGGTAAAATTATCACTCTTTGCTGATAATATGACCTTATATCTAGAAAACCCCAAAGATTCTGCCATGAGAGTACTGGAATTGATAAACAAATTCAGCAAAGTCTCACATTACAAAATCAATGTACAGAAATTGATAGCACTCCTATACACCAACAAAACTCAAACTGAGAAGCAAATTGGTACCCTTCACAATAGCAACAAAGAAAATAAAATACCTAGGAATATATTTAACTAAGGAGGTAAAAGAACTCTACAGGGAGAACTACGAAACACTGAGGAAGGAAAGAGCAGAGGACATAAACAGGTGGAAAACAATACCATGTTCATGGGTTGGCAGAATCAATATTGTTAAAATGTCTATACTACTCAAAGTGACCTACAGATTCAATGTAATCCCTATTAAAATACCAATGCTATTTGTCACAAATCTATAAGAATTAATTCAATGCTTCATATAGAACCAGAGAAGACCCTAAATAGCTAAGTCAATCTTAAGCAAACAGAACAAATTGGGAGGCATCAATTTACCAGATTTCAAGCTATACTACAAGGCTATAGTAACTAAAACAGCATTTAAATGGCACAAGAACAGAGACATAGACCAATGGAACAGAAATGAGAACCCAGTTACAAAACCATCCTCATATAGTCATATGATCTTTGACAAAGCAGAAAAAATTAGATGCTGGGAAAAAGAATTCTTATTCAATAATTAGTGCTGGGAAAATTGGATAGCCACATGTAGAAGACTGGAACAGGATCCATACCTTTCACCTCTCACAAAAATTAACTCATGATGGATAACAGACTTTAACCTAAGGCATGAAACTATAGGAATTCTAGAATAAAATATTGGAAAAACTCTTACAGATATTGGCCTAGGCAAAGAATTTATGAAGAAGATCTCGAAGGCAATCACATTAACAACAAAAATAAATAAATGGGACCCAGTCAAATTAAAAAGCTTCTGCACAGCCAAGGAAACATCAGGAGAACAAACAGACAACCTACAGAATGGGAAAAAATATTCACATACTACATGCTACCCATCCAATAAAGGGATGATAACTAGAATCTGTATAGAACTCAGGGAAATCAGCAAGAAAAACTTAAACAACCCTGTCAAAAATGGGGAAAGGATATGAAGGGAAACTTTTCAAAAGAAGTTAGACTAATGATCATAAACATATGAAAAAGTTCTCATCATCTCTAATCATCATAGAAATGCAAATCAAAACAATGAGATATCACTTATCTCCAGTAAGACTGGCCTTTATCAAAAAGCCTCAAAACAATAAATGTTGGGGTAGATATGGAGAGATAGGAATACTCGTACATGTGGTGGACTGCAAACTAGGGCAATCTCTGTGAAAAGTAATATGGAGATATCTCAAAGAGCTACACGTAGAACTACCATTTGATCCAGCAATCCCATTACTGGGCATCTACTCAAAAGAACAAAAGTCACTCTATGAAAAAGTCATCTGCACCCAAATGTTTATAGCAACACAATTCACAATTGTGAAGATGTGGAAACAACCCAAGTGCCCATCAATGCATGAGTGGATTAATATAATGTGGTATATGTATACCACGGAGTTCTACTCAGCCACAAAAGACAATGGTGATTTAGCACCTCTTGTATTATCCTGGAGAGAGCTGGAGCCCATTCTACTAAGTGAAGTATCATAAGGATAAAAAAACAAGCACCACATATACTCACTATTAAACTGGTGTTAACTGTCAACACTTATGTGCACATATGGTAGTAACATTCATTAGGTGTCTTGTAGTAGGAGGGGTGAGGTGGGATGGGTATATTTACACCTAATGGTGCAGTGCACATGGTCTGGGGAATGTACACGCTTCAAGCTTTGATTCAGGTGGGGCAAAGGCAATATATGTAACCTAAACTTTTGTATACCTGTAATACACTGAAATAAAAAATAAAAATACTGTAAATTGTCTCATTAATATTCATATATTTATTGTATGTTGAAATATTTTAGATATGTTGAGTTAAATAAAATACAATGTTATATGAATGTCACCTCTTTAGTTTTAAAGTGGCTACCTGAAAATTTTAAGTTACATATGTAGCTCACTTACATTATATTTTTATTAGACAGTGCTGATTTGGAGTACAGCCCCCAAACATGGCAAGAAACCAGAGTTATATTTATTTCACATCAGAGTTTTGAGAACAACATTCATTCCTGTTACATAGATACAAGTGTGTTTATTTTGCATATAAGTAATAAGAAACAGAGACATTTTTTCTCATCAGTCCTCTCCAGTAAAATAAAAGATGAGGGAGAAAGAGTGAGAAAGAGGGAGAGAAATTTAGGATTAAATAGATCGTATAAATTAAGATAGAGTAGCAACAATAGAATTATTAGGATTTGAACCTACATCTTCTGACAATAGTACCATGATTCAAAAGGATTTTTAAAATTGAGCTAAATTTAATTTCCTTTTTGTCTTATTTTTCCATTTAATAGGTTTGATGAGAATTAGAAATCTTAAGGGAGAAAAATGTTAAGGCTGATGGAAACAATCTGCTAAAGTGACCTGAGATAGGAAAGAGAAAACAGTTTTCTATCTCTGACTCCAGTACTTGCTAACTGTCATGACCTTCATGGTCTCTCTGTACTTCAGGTTTTGCATTAAAAAAAAATGTGATGAAACCTACTGTACTCACCAGACTGTTGGGAGGAGAAAATGAAAATGTGAGAAGAGTTTGTAATTCACTACGTTATGTAACCATCAGTATTTCTATTGTTAATGAAGATTTATAGATAATAGAAAACCATGACAATTAAGAGCTGGTCAGCATGAAGCTGTGGTAGCTGCTGCCATAGTCTTTCATCTCCAGACTAATAATTGAATATTCTCTTCTTAGACCTAGAATCTTGCTTCTATCTTAGTCGGGTAATAGATTTGGGGTTGCTGCCCGCATATGTTCATGGTTAGTTTAGCCATGTGACATAGAAATGAAGGCCACAGAACCCTGATTCAACGGTTATTAAATGTGTTAGTAGTTGACAACTTGGAAGGCATTGAGCAGTCGACTTCAAGTGATTCCCTGAAAAATGGAGAGATTCTTTAGAGATGGATCCACAGAATACACAGCTCTAAACATAACCTACAATTTGGATATGATCTGGTCTCTGGCTTTCATTCTACCCCTCACAATTCTGATCCACAATTTCATGATCTTATGTCATTATCTAGATAATATTCAGTTGCTTCCTTCCAGTACTTACTGCACATTCATCTTTTAGGTCAGTTTTTGACCCTGGATGCAACATTCATAACACCTGAAGAGCTTTTAAATATATACCAATTTGAGCCCCACAGCCAGAAATACTGATTCAATTGGTGTGAAGTGTGCCCTAGATAAAGGTACCTTTTCAAATCCCCTTAGGTGATGTTAATATACAGATAGTGTTAAAATGACCATATTTGATCATTTCTTGTTGTAGACATGTGTTGTGCAGTCCAGTTTCTATGCCCCCTTCCTTTGTTAACATATCAAATATTATTTATGAAATCTCTCTTCCCCTCTACTCTGTGTATTTATTGGCATTATTTCTCAGCTCAGGCCTAGAGAATCAGCACATTCTTTTTTTTTTTTTTTTTTTTTTATTTTTTTCTCTTTCCCCATCCTGAAATAATGCAAGAATCAGCACATTCTATCTCTTTGGACACTGAGGTTATTTAATGATGAGCAACAAAGTCTGAAAACCAACTTAAAGGAACTAGAAGAGTTAAGAACTTGCGTCTCCCATACATGATGCATGATGATGACTGGCTGCCTTTATCAGATACTCTCTCCCTTGGGATGCTTATATTAGAGTGGAAATCATGTATCATTAGGGAATAGAGGTAACAGTAGAAGCAGAGACTGAAGGTAGTTAATTCATAAGAATGAATTATGGAATTCCATGTTTTAGGTGGAATAACACCTAAAATGATAGATTACCTTCTTGATTGTATTTTCATCAATGATCCAATTATTCACAAAATTACACTCTGTGATTACAGTTTTCTTATGTGACATTTTTGGTTTGGTTATTCAGTTGGTCAGACAGTTTCTTGACCTTCCTCATATCCCTATGCATCATTAAAATAGCTGAATTTATCTCTGTTCCTTGTAACATGAAAGCCTATACTTAGAGCCAGATTGCACCATAGTTTCCAGCTGTGTCCCCTAGAACATGTTACCCATTTTTTTGCCCTCCATTATTTTACTTACAAAATTAGCATAGTAATATCACCTATAGCCTATGTTTGTAGTTGTGAATATATATTTAAATTATGCATGTAAATTATATAGCATGCACCTCTTTGGACATGAATGTGACTATCTCCCTTCTCAGTAGTCTTTGTCATTATTAAGGGCCTTAAAAACCCTCAGGGATGATTAAATTTATTGTTACAGACAGTGGAGTTATTAAGCAAAGTAGTGAACTGTGGACACACATATAGTTTTTCTTGAGCAATTATTGTGCCTAAGCTGGAAAATGAACTTTTTTTTAGATATTTCTCTATATCTACAAAAATAAAGCAAAAAGCCTGAAAGTAAACTCTTGGCCTACTTTTCCTACTAAAGTAGCTTGATTTATTGGGACCATTTTCTCACTCCTAGATAATAAATTTGTATTTCTAACCTATGGTGGGAGATGTGATCTTTGGTCAATGGGATGTTGAGCATACATGACATGAGCAGAACCTTGAAATTCGCTGGCATGTTTGGGCTTGCTACCTTGTAACCCAGTAATCCTCTTAGAAAAACAATGTGCCAGTGTCATTTCAGTGTTAGCCTCTATATCTGATACATCAAAGAAATCCAAACTCAACCTATAGTATGAAGCCAAGCCTAGTAGACTTCCATCCTGATGCAAAGCCACCAGGTCCAACTCAGACTCATGTGACCATGAGAATTAATGCTTATTGAAAGCCATTAAGTTGGAACAAGGGGTTATTATACATTATTGTGAAAAGAGCTAACAAATACACCTATCCAGATAAACCTGTTTGTTGATATCATGATTACCTGCCTTACTAGTTTCGTTGTTGTTGTTGTTTTTTGGGGGTGAATGTGTTAACAGAGTCAGATGTCAACTTTAGGGACAATATGAGTGTTTTACTTACTTTAGGCCGCCATAACAAAATACCATAGCCTGGGTGGCTTAAACAAAGGAAATTTATTATCTCATAGTTCTAGAGGATGGAAGTCTGAGATCAGGGTGCCAGCATGATCAGGTTCTGGTGAGGGTTCTCCTCTGGGCTTACAGATGGCCACATTCTCCTGTGTCCTCATATGACAGAGAAAGAGCAAGCTTTCCTCTTTATAAGGGCCATTAGACCAGAGCCCTACCTACATGTCCTTATCTTACCCTACGTAACTCCCAAATATCATGACATTGGAAGATAAGGCTTTAATGTGTGAATTTTTGAGAAATACAAATATTCAGTCCATAACAATAAGGACTACAGATTTGTTTTATACAGTAATTATTTTGTTTTATAAACTACATGAAAATGACAAAGCAAGTGATTTAATTATTAAGATTAATTTTTTAATCTTAATTAAATGTTAAGACTGAACTGGAGCAAATACTTTATAGTCCCATTTTAGTTTATCATAACGGAATTACCCAAAAAATATAAAAGAAGAGCTACAGTTACTCTAGAAAAATCCAATGTTCTTTCATCTAGGAGTGGGTTTGTGGAGTACTGTGCTTATCCATACCTGGAATTTGGGATTTAAAGGTTGTTCAGGGTCATAAGTTTGGCTTATGGAAGATAATTTTTTGAGACCATTCTGGTACAACAGCTTGTCAGACACTTCCATTTTAATGGGACTTAGCCTCCCAACAGTCATAGAGGCAGAATTCGGGTGGGTTTAAGTCAATAAAAGACACTTTAGGGGTTCCAGGCCATAGCAAGAATAATCTAAGTGGAAATTTAAAAGAAGAACTGGGAAGATTACTAACTGAAGGTGGTAGAGGAAATTCTGATAAGATATTTATATATTTGGTTGATGGTAGGGAGCTATTAAGGGTGCTAAATTGGCTTAGAGTGAATACACACACACACACACACACACACATATAGTGCATATATAGTGTAAATAGCCAATATTGCCAGTATTCTCTTCTTATAAGCCTTGTAATTGCTCATGAGATAAAACACAGTCTATAGAAAGGGATCATCTAGTTTACTGGGAACTAATAATGCTTATCTTGCAAGGTTTAAATGAATGATAATGGCTGTAATGACTTATAAGAAAATTAAATCTAAGAGCACAGCCTCTAAGCAGAAACTATAATACAGGGGTTTATGTACACAGCTGTGCTATCAAATGAATTAGATGTGCTGTGCCCTGATGCTTTTGCAATGAAGAGTTCAAAAATCTGTGGAGAACACCACACTCCTTAGTATAACCCAGAGCAGTCTGCTCTAGCCCGCTTAATTGGTATGCTATGATCAAACCTCTCTTGATTACACCCCTAGGGTATAACAGGAGGCAGGTTTCACTTTAGCACCTTTCATCATACAGGAAGTAAACTGCCTTATGGATAAAAATAGCCATGCACAGACTCACTATTGACACCAGCCACCTCTGGTGACTTCGGGGCTCATCAGCAATGCACAACTGTTTTAAAATAAAGCAAAGAGTTGCATATATAATTGAAACTACAGGGATAATGAGAAGTAAACAGCAAGAGGCCATGTTGCCTTGAGGGCTAAGCTATAGATTAAAAAAAATCAGAGTCCTAAAAGAAATATTATTGAAGGGGCTTAGAGATAGAGCTATTTTTAAAGCAGTGGTAACAAAACAAATGGTGTCACATAACTCTCCAGTAACTAAGATAATTTACTTGACTTCAAGACAGGCAAAATACAGGGTGTTAAATGGACATCTATTTTTCAAGGTTATCCAAGTTAAAATTGGAGCAACTGAACATGGCCCATTTTACAATGACAAAATGAACGCTTGGTGTTTAAGAAAAGTGTCTTTGCCACATTAAACGCATTATAAGAAGATGGATTTTTATTACAGCTGTAAGTGATAATATTTTTTGAGATTCAAGAACATTGTGGTATACAGAATTTGAATTGCTGTATGATGAAAAGTTAAACATGTCAGCAACTGAAACAACAAATTTTCAGGATAAAGTGTTTATAGCTTTTCTTTAGAGAGTTTTCACATTGAAGAAGTATGTTTTTTTAATCTTTTCCAATAATGCTTTAACATGGTCCTTCAAATACCTAAATAATAGCAATTACAAAAACATATTGCTTTTACATTAATAACTGGGCATTTTGTGTGTGTTTTATTTTGGATATTAAATATGTCCTTAGAATAGTTCTTATCCTTCAGTGTACTTTTTAGAAGTTTAGAACAAGCCTTTGGTTATATTCTAATTTCTGAGATAAATTTCTTAGATTGGCATAAAAAATACTAATAGCGACTAAAATTTTAATGTATTTAGAAGATATCTAAGCTATAATCAGGAAATAAGGGATAAAAAGAACAAAGAATAAAGGAAGGAGAGGGAAAAATGGAAGGGGGAATGCAATAAGGAGTATGGAAAGGAGAGGTGAAGAGAAAAACAGTGATTTTATTATCAGATAACTTGAAGTATAGGTAGAAACTGCAAATTAGTACAGCCTCTATGGAAAACAGTATGGAGATTACTCAAAGAACTAAAAGTGGACCTTCCATTTGATCCAGAAATTCCACTACTGGGCATCTTCCCAAAGGATAATGTCATTTTATCAAAAAGACACCTGCACTCAAATATGTATTGTAGCACAATTCACAATTGCAAAGATGTGGAATCAACCCAAGTGCCCGTCAATGCATGAGTGGATTAACAAAAGGTGGTGTATATATATATATATATCATGGAATACTACTCAGCTATAAAAAGGAGTTAATGCCTTTTTGCAACAATTTGGATGAAACTGGAGACCATCATCCTAAGTGAAGTGTCTAAAGGATGAAACAAACACCGCATGTACTCACTATTAACTTGGAACTAACCGATGGACACATATGTGCATAGAGGAAAGTAAAACTTAGTGGAAATCAAACATGGGAGATGGGGAGGAGAGGTGGGGCAAAACCTGCCTGACAGGTACAATGAACACTATCTGGGTGATGGGCACATTTATAGCCTTGACTCAAGCATTACAAAAGCAATCCTTGTAAACAAAAACGTCTGTACCCCCATCATATTTTGTAATAAAAATAAATAAATAAACTATTAGGATTCAGCTGTACAGTGAATAAAGCTATTGCTTAAATAAAACCAGTTTAATATTGAAAAATTTAAAAAGAAACATACAGTGTTATGTTGGAGAGTTCTCATTTGTGGAATCTTTAATATTTGGCCAATCAAAATTATTCATTAATTGCTTTCATCTAATAGCTAGCAGTTCCTGTGCTTTAACAACTTTAAATTATTTGCCAACTGTTGTTGTATAATTCAAGTAGAAGAAGTTTATATACCCAAAGGCTTATATGCATTTTGTATTCATTTTCCTATTTTGGAGTTTAAAATTAGTCATTTATTTTTCTTTATTTCTTTATTTCCTGAAATCAATATAAAATGTGTGTTCATAATATTAAGAAGAGCATGGCTGTGTTTAGCAGGCTTAGTTCAATGGATTAGTAGGCAACCATTTTTCTAATTAGTCTTCCCCTCTGAACTTTTCTCCATTTTCTGCAGTAAATGAACATGTCATGAAAACCTCACAGTATTCTTCTGCCAAAATAAAGGGGCTATTCTTCTGCCAAGAATAAAATTGTTGTAAAATGGTTATCCTTTGGCTCTATATTTAAGCCTCCTCCTACCTCCATGTAGACCTGTTTTTGGAAAATAATTTGTGCTAAGGACCGTGTTCTCACAGGATGTTTTCCTGAGAAGATACACCACCTTCCCTTTTTGCCACCCACGAGAGTAAAGAAAGGAAAGACACTGGGGTTTGAAAAGTCGGACTGGAATTCTGGCCTACTTGAAGAGGTTCCTGAGCTCTGAGCATCATGCCACCCAGTAGAAAGTCACTTCTGTGTCTCTTTAGTATCTAAAACACAAGGTTTAAATTCAAAAGCATTGAGCTAATTCAGGCTCAAGATACATTTTGCTGGACTTTCACATATTTTTTAATTGCAAACACTTTTTCCAACTAGTCATCAAATAAGCATTAATCAACTACTGTGTGTCAGGCAACTTTCCAGGTGATAGGGATTCATAAATAGACAAAATGTTTTTAAAAGTCCCTGGTAAGTTACCAGGCAAATATGTAGTACACTGGGAGGTTCAACATAAAATCCATATTCTCAACTTCTCTTGAAAAATAAAATATGCGGCAAACATGGCCCTAAATTCTGACATGCCACTGCTGTATTGAATTGAACAACAGTTGCTAATTTTAAACTGGGAACAGCCATACCATTCCATTTTCGAGTATTCTTTCCAACTCACACATTGTTTATATCATTTACATCCATGCTTCACCTATTTCCATTACCTCTCAGGTCCTTGTAGGCAACTTAGTTATAGATACCATCTACTGTATTATCTCATTTCATGTCATTTTGCATCATTTTGAGTTCCAGTTTTTTATCCAGTGTAATGTGATAGAAAGTGTTTCTACTTAATTCTAAAGCAGAATTGTCTGGATTCTTTTATTGGTTCTGGCATAAATTAGCTAAGTAAAATTGACCAAGTCCTTTAAACTCTGTGTGACCCAGTGACATCATTGATAAAATAATAGTTTTGAGTTATGAGTGGATTTTAAACTGAGTTCTAGGAACCCCATGCTTGAATTGAAAAGTCTAATTTTAGTTTTATGGTTGAGTCTTCCTTATGCTAGATTTCATTTAAAGAGGTTTTATCGCTAACAAAAAAAAAATAGTTTGGGAACCATTGGGCTCTATGATCTATATATTTGTAATATAAAAAAATATATATTTGTAATATAAAAAATCTCAACTGTAGTCAGTGGTATATTTAAAAAAAGTAAAATAAGAGTTTTTATTTGAAAAATAATGAATTCTTATATATTAGACATAATTAAGACAGAATTAAATAATGGAAACATTTAATGTTTTAAATGATAAAATTGATATAAAATTATATAAAAATACATACCACAAAAATGTGAATAAACATTTATACTGTCAAACATTTGTAACAATGTCAGAAGATAATCTCTTTTCTTGGTACAATTCTTTGTGAAAGGAAAAATATATACATGATGAACAAGTGTACAGTTTGAGAAGACTAATATTCTTTAAAAATGTTGACACTTTGAAAATACTTGCATTGAATTGTGAAAATATTTATCTTCAAAATTATTACTTCTTAACCTACAAGGTATGCCAAGCAATTTGCTGCTGAGAACTCTCAAAATACATTATTATTAAATATAATTTCCAAGTGTAGCCACTGTTTTGAAATACAAATATTAACATTACTTTTGAAATTGCCTAATAAGAAATTGCCTAACTTTGAAATAATATTCATCAAAAATCCATATTCCACATAGTCATGTGCTAAGTATCAGGATTAGGAGGAACTATTTCAAAAGCTGGTTTTATGTACCCTGTGCCATTTAAAAATTTTTCAATAAATGTTTTCTATCTATTGGTAGGACTACTGATAATATTACAGGACAGTGCTAAATCACTATATGCAGAAAATTATAATATAGGAAAATAAGCTTAAAGGTCAGTATAGAATGTCTGAACATGTATGCAGCAAAAGAATCAGGTAGAGAGGATGACTTAATGAGATATTTGTAATATGCTTTCATTTACTTTTATATATTTTATAGAATCCTAGTAAGTTATATGCAGTTTTTCTACTCTTAATCTTTGGCTTTATGGAAAAATATAAATAAGCTCTTCAATATTAATATGATAAGATATGGATATTTTGTTTATAAAGACATATATTATTGCATTTTGACCAATCTTTGTATTAACTTTTGCAACAATATGTTATATAAGCATTTATGGGATAATAATAAAATAAAGAACCATAAATATATATTCCTCCTGAGCAAGCATCATACATATACATACACACACATTTTCTTTGATGACATGGAATCAATTTTCACATAAAATGTTCTGTAAATGATCAAATAGTCAAAAATAAAATTTTACAAACATGTTTGTATACTTCCAGCAGAAAGTAAGATGCATTAGAAAAATAATATTCATGAGATGCTTAGAAAGAGAACAAATTTTGATATAATGAGTAGTAGTCTCATTTAACTCAGCAAATATTCATAAATGGACATTCAAAAAATGTCATAGGCACTGATAATTAAACATAAGTATTCTCTAAATTGTAATTCAGCAACATGTGTTTTCCCGTATATAAATGAGCAGATACATTACTCCATCTCTGACCTAGGAGTATCTCAAAGTACTACTGTGAACTGTTACAAAACATGTACCTCCATATAAGTCATTAAATGGCTCTAAAGCTCAAATCATAAGCCATCCTTAACAGACATGATAAAAGCTTTCATTTCTGTAAATAAACAAAAGCCAGAATGGTAAAAGATTAAATTTTCAAAGCAAGAGAAAAAGCACTTGTCAGATCTTAGACCTTCCAAGAAACATCATATATGGGAGAAAGAGAAAAAAGGCAAATCGTGATTGATGTAGGAAAACAACTTTAAATTATAAATTGTATGGTATCTATATGCTAGTGAAATTTCCTAAATTAAAAAAAAATGAGGCAAGGATAGATAACTAAAGAAATTCAATTTATTAGCAGCAATTAAAAGGATTAAGTACAAAAAATGTAAGTGAGCATTCATGGAGAAAGACTGGTGTGTACAAAGGTGTGATACCAAAAGAATCTCATAACCCCTGGGGAGAAAGCAAGACTTTTGCATATTTAAAATAAAGTGTATATAGGTGGGGGTGTGTGGAGAAAGTAAGGGAAGAACAGAGTTATGCTAGAAGCAGCAAGAAAGAGGGAGGTAGGAACCAGATTATGAAGGGCATTTTGTGCAGTGCTAGGGGTTTCTTTTTTATTATAGAAGTTGTAGGGAAAGCATTGGTTCCCTAGCCTACCTGCTCATTACAGTCACATGGAAATCATTTAAAAAATGCTCACTCCCAGTTCCCCATCCCCAGATATTCTGATTTAATTTATCGTGGATGGGGCCTGGTGATTCTCATATATAGTCAAGATTACATCACATTAATGGATTTTAAGTGAACTACAAAATCAGATTTATATTGTTTAATGAACACTAACCCTGACAGTGTTTAGACTGAATTGGGGGTAGATTAAACTGCACATGATTTCTTAAGAGATTACAAATATACAAAAGAAGATCTGAAGACCTTACCTAACACCAGGTAGTAAGGATGGCTAAGGACTGGGGAATGGTACTCAATGCTATGGAGATGGAACATAAGAAGCAAGGTATCATGGTGATTACAAATATTGACTAGAATTCAAATTCTGCCATTTTCTTGCTGGCTGACCTTAAACAAATTATTTAACCTCTCTAAGTCTCTGTTTCCTCATATGTAAAATGGAAATAATTATAAAACTTGTACTATGGGAAGTTTTGAGTATCAGACCAGGTAAGAAAGTAAGACAAGTAACAGCCAGCTATTTCATTAGATGTGCTAGATGAGTGAGAGAGAAAGGTATTACTTGATTTCGGGAATTTGTATGTGATCTTTTTATTAAAATGCGAGATATGTGGAGAAAATTGTACAAGCCATAAGTGACTTTATGAGTTTTCACAAACGTAATATGCCCATTTAACCAGTTTCTGATCAAGAAGCAGAACATTATCAGAATTTTATACACCCTTCAAATCATGTCTCCTAGGGTATTTATTAGGGCCAAATAAGTATTTAGAAATGTCCTTCACTGAGAAAAATTATAAGAAGAGATGTAGTAGTGATGACGATATATTTAGTTTTGGACAAGTGGGGTCATGGGCCTGTGGGATAGTCAAATGGAAAATTCCAGAAGGTTTTTAGCAGACTGAAGAGTAAGGTTATAGACAATGACTCTATAGACATTAGCATCTAAGTAGTAGTTCACATTAAAAATCATCCTTTTTATAATTAATGATGTAAAACTCAAATGATTATATATCATATGTTTGTTGTTACATTGTTCAAAAAGTAAAAAACAGAAAAGAAAGAAAACCCACTCTTTGGCTAAATTAAGATTATGTTGTGTTTCTGTTTATTATGTATGTACTTATTTCTAAAAACATTCCTATACTAAAATCATGTGACCTTCTACGGAGAAATAATCTTATTTAAAATTATTTTAAACATGTTTATTTCAAAATTTAATAATCTAAAATATATTATAATATTCTATATGATCTTGCTATAGAATTACAAATTATATTACTGATTAGAAATATAGCCATGTTTTGCTATACAACTAAGTTAAGAACTCTATGTACATTTTTCAGATAATTTCATAGAAATGAGCAGGAAGCACATAATATTTGGGATTCACCAACTTCATGAGGACTTAATTGCTCACAAGAGACAAATGCTAGACTAGTCCTCTTAGTAAATAATCTGTGATAAAAGAATTCTAAAAAAATAATTTGAAGCATTTTTTGTTATGATAAAAGGATATGGTTTAGAAAAATGTCATGTTTTATTGTTGATAGTCAATAAATATTTACTATGTATATAAGTTGTGGTTAAGTCTTTCTTTAACTCTTTGGGTCTTACATAAACACCACCTCCTCCAACACCACCTGCTTTAAAGTATGTTTAAAGTATGTTTAAAGTGTCACTCTCTTGTCCCCTCTTTCCTGAGAGCACTTAGCATGATTTGAAAGTATATACTTAGTTGTTTGTTAACTAGCTTATTGACTGTCTTCCCCTGATATGTTAGTTTATGGAAGTTTGGGCCATATTCATTTAGTTTAGCACATTATTCCTGGCACCAAGAAGAGATGTTGAATTATTACAGGGATTCTCAATCTTGGCACTATTGACATTTTGCACCAGATGATATTTTGTTATGGTGGGTTATCCTGTACTTTGTAGTCTGTGTAGCAGCATTTCTGGTCTCTACCTACTAGATGCCAGTAGCAACCGCCTCTCTCCCTTCAGTTGTGACAACAAGGAGCATCTCCAGATACTGCCAAATATCTCCCAAAATCATTCCCAGTTGGGAATCATTGAATTATTGAAGAAATGAATTAATGAGTGACTGAATTAATGAATAAATATCTGATTCCTTAGAAAACAGAAGTGGAATCAAAAGAGAAGCACATTCTAGTCAGAGAGAACAGTAAATAAGTAAACACTAAGGGGGTTGAAACTTACTATATTCAAGGGCTAAGATAGTGCTAGCTTGCCTGAAGCTACAAGAACAAAGCTGAGTTGAAATTGGAGAGGGAAGTACTACTGTCCAGTTATATAGGTCAAGGTAAAAGATTTGGAATTTACTTTTGGTAGAATGAGAAGAGTTTTAATGAAGAGGTGAGGTGATTTAATTGACCTTTTTAAAAGGTTGTTCCAAATGCTGCAATTAGGATGGATAGAAGAGGAGCAAGAGTATGTAAAGGAGAGCAGTTAGGATGCAGTTTCAGTACTCCAGGAAGGAGATGAAACAGAAGTGTGGAAGTTGATGGGGACCACACTAATTTGTAGGTTAGGCCAAATCAATCTGCCAAACAAAATGGATTCTGTATAAATATTATGAACATGAACAATTTATCAGAATGGCATTACATCCATAGGACATAGATTTGGCTATTTCATATACATTTAAATGAAACTTAGGCACTAATTTTCTGGAAGATCTACAAAAATCACTTACTCCATGCATTTATTAGATGACTATAATATCATCTGAACTGCAGAACAAAATCATTCTGGTATAAATTCATGAGCAAACATCCTACTGAGTATTAGTGGCCTTATAATGCAAGTTTTGCTTAACCTTACCACTTTGGAATTATTTCTTTACTGTGATATTTATTTCTTTTTTAATTTTTTTTATTTTAGCATATTATGGGGGTACAAGTGTTAAGGTTACTTATATTGCCCATGCCCCCCTCCCCCCTAGAGTAAGAGCTTCAAGCATGACCACCCCCCAAACGTTGCACATCTTCCTCGTTGTGGTTGTATACACCCATCCCGTCCTTCCCCCTCCCACCCTCCCGACACCCGATAAATGTTACTCCTATATGTCCACTTAGGTGTTGATCCGTTAATACCAATTTGCTGGTGAGTACATGTGGTGCTGGTTTTTTCATTCTTGAGATACTTCACTTAGTAGAATGGGTTCCAGCTGTATCCAGAAATATACAAGAGGTGCTATATCACCATTGTTTCTTAAAGCTGAGTAGTATTCCATGGTATACATATACCACATTTTATTAATCCACTCATGAATTGATGGGCACTTGGGTTGTTTCTATAGCTTTGCAATTGTGAATTGTGCTGCTATAAACATTCGAGTGCAGGTGTCTTTTTCATAAAGTGACTTTTGATCTTTTGGGTAGATGCCCAGCAGTGGAATTGCTGGATCAAATGATAGATCTACTTGTATCGCTTTGAGGTATCTCCATATTGCGATCCACAGAGGTTGAACTAGTTTGCAGTCCCACCAGCAGTGTAGGAGTGTTCCTCTCTCTCTCTGCATCCATGCCAGAATTTGTTGTTTGGGGACTTTTTGATAAAGACATTCTCACTGTAGTTAAGTGATATCTCATTGTGGTTTTGACTTGCATTTCCTGATGATTAGAGATGTTGATATTCATTTCATTTTGTGAAACACCTTGAATAAATTCTTATTTGCAAAGCCACTTCAAAATGCTCTGTTTTATATTTTAATTTGAAAAATATATTGGTATTTATATAATTGCTTAGCTAATATAATGTTTCATATGAAATTGGTTGCTTAATTTTCTGAAAACCTTCATCTTGCTTTCACAAAAGCATGAAATCTTGATTAACAGTCATTTTTATAATCAAGTTTTCTCCCTTTCTCATAATATCCTTTCCTTCACCTTCCACTATAGATTATACTAAATATTGTGTCTATTCTCCATGTATATACGACTTTATGAGGAAATTAGAAATACAGATGTTTTATTGAATTAATCACTAAGGGAGAGAATCACTCAAAATTCCTTGTAACTTTCCTCCTTCAAAATCACCATAATTGTAGTAAAGCTTTTTTTAAAATTTAGATTGCGCACATTGATGACAATCCAGACATTGATACCTGAACACAAAGGAACTGCATAACAAGATCACTAAAGGAATATTTAGCCTAGTAAAGAAAGTTTTCTAACATTCTAGAAGAATCCAATTCTATACAAATTAACATATTATTTAAATACAAAATAATTTTGAATACTTACTAATGCATACAAATAATAATACAAAATAATTTTGAATACTTATTAATGCATACCCCTTAGAGACCTGAAATTTGCAAGACTATGTACCTTAATTAGAATTTGAATTTTCTTACTTACTTTAGAAAAATAAACTTAATTTCAAAAAAAAAACATTGAAACTAAAGAAATGACCAGCACTTTATTCATTAATCTTGGTTGCAAATGCTTTTAGGCATAAACTCAGATGCCCACATGGAGACTCACAGCTCACATGTCTATACATTATATGTCTTTTCACTTTCCTCCTGCCTTAACATGGCCAAAAGTTCTTTCTAACTCATAGAATTTGATATTAACCTGCTTTTAACTTTCTAAAAGGAGAAAACAGTTCTGCAGTTATGAAATCACCCATGAACCTTTGCAAGACCAAACATGCCAATAATTTATAATGTAGGCTTTAATCAATAATAAAGCTTTTATTAAATTATGATATATCACATACTTTATTTTATTTAGTGACTTTTTTATAATCAAACACTATTATAATTTCTCATGTTTTAATCTCCTGCTTTACCATGCAGCACAGCTGCAAATTTTCTTTCCCGTGAGAAATATCAACCATCATATGGCTTGCAGCCTCCCTAATTTCTCCCTCCTCTTCAAAATAAAATGTCTACAATTTCAATAAACAACACTGAAATGATTTTGTAAAGTACCCTTTGCACAAAACATTTTAACCTGTCAGTAATCAAATTTCACAACATTTGGAATGTAAAATAGAAATGCTAAAAGTCTGGGGGCAGAAACAACCTTTTAGCATTTTATGAGAGATCCTGTATCTTCATGTTGGTGAATTTAAAATCATTTTAAGTTATTTTTTTCTCTCCTTATGAGACTTTAGATCTAAGCAGTCTGTCTCCAGCACTAACCAGGATCACTTCAATGCAGCAGCATTTTCACAGAACGCAGCATTTGCTGTCAATCAACAAGGTTATAATTACAAAATAATGATGCTTTACGGACCCATTCTAAAAATACTTTGACATCTGAATTTCTGAGAGTAGGGGCTCGAACACCAAAAAGAATCTTCCAGATTCATATGAATAAAGTTCCTGAGAGAGTTGAGATTTTAAAATTCTGTGTCATACCAATTATGTAAATCTATGCTAGCTATTTATTTATTTTTTATTTCAGCAAATTATGGGGGTACAAATGTTTAGGTTACATATATTGCCATTGCTCCACCCAAATCACAGCTTCAAACATGTCCATCTCCCAGATGGTGCACACCACACACATTAGGTGTGAATATATCCAACCCCTCCTCCCCTCTCTCATCTGCCGAACACCCAAAGAATGTTATTACTATATGTGCACAGAAGTGTTGAACAGTTAATATCAATTTGATGGTGAGTACATGTGGTACTTGTTTTTCCATCCTCATGACACTTCACTTAGTAGAATGGTATCCTGGAAAGCTCTATTCAGGATAATACAAGAGGAGTTAGATCACCATTGTCTTTTGTGGCTGAGTAGTACTCCATGGTATACATATACCACATTTTATCAATCCACTCATGCATTTATGGGACTTGGGTTGTTTCCACATCTTTGCAGTTGTGAATTGTGCTGCTATAAACATTCGAGTGCAGATGTCTTTTTTTATAGAATGATTTTTTTTTTCCTGTGGGTCAGATACCCAGTAATGGGATTGCTGGATCAAATGGTAGTTCTACTTGTAGTTCTTTGAGGTATCTCCATATTACTTTCCACAGAGGTTGAACTAGTTTGCAGTTCCACCAGCAGTGTATGAGTGTTCCTATCTCTCCGCATCTACGGGAACATTTAGTGTTCAGGACTTTTTGATAAAAGCCATTTCACTGGAGTTAATTGATATCTCATTTTTTTTTTTTTATGAGACAGAGTCTCACTTTGCACTTTGCTGCCCAGGCTAGGGTGAGTGCCGTGGCATCAGCCTAGCTCACAGCAACCTCAATCTCCTAGGCTCAAGCAATCCTCCTGCCTCAGCCTCCCGAGTAGCTGGGACTACAGGCATGCACCACCATGCCCGGATAATTTTTTGTATATATATTTTTAGTTGGTCAATTAGTTTCTTTCGATTTTTTTTTAGTAGAGATGGGGTCTCGCTCAGGCTAGTTTCGAACTCCTAACCTCGAGCGATCCGCCCACCTCAGCCTCCCAGAGTGCTAGGATTACAGGCGTGAGCCACCACACCCGGCCGCCATCGTGGTTTTGATTTGTATTTCCCTGATGATTAGAGATGTTGAGCATTTTTTTCATATGTTTGTTGGCCATTAGTCTATCTTCTTTTGAAAAGTTTCTGTTCATGTCCTTTGACCACTTTTTAATGGGGTTGTTTGATTTTTTTCTGGCTGATTTTCCTGAGTTCTATATAGATTCTAGTTATCAGCCCTTTATCAGATGAGCAACTTGCGAATATTTTCTCCCATTCTGTAGGTTGGCTGTTTGCTCTCATGATAGTTTCCTTGGCTGTGCAGAAGCTTTTAAATTTGATCATGTCCCATTTATTTATTTTTGTTGTTGCTGTGATTGCCTTTGGGGTCTTCCTCATAAATTCTTTGCCTAGGCCAATGTCTATAAGAGTTTTTTCAACATTGTCTTCTAGAATTCTTGTAGTTTCATGCCTTCAGATTAAGTATGTTATCCACCGTGAGTTGATTTTTGTGAGAAGTGAAAGGTACATCTGCTAATTTAGCATGTATTGGCATAGTATATGAATTGACACAGTACCAGGAAGTTAATATTTGCTACATGAAAGAAGGAAGTGGCCAAGAAATCTTTGATAATAGCTATGTTTGTATCTCTTTATGTTAATGGGTTCATTATACCGCAAATCAGATTTTGATTAATAGCCTGAGAAAGTAATTTAAGGTGCTTCTGATAATATCGAATTGTCCTGTTTTTATTGCAAACAGAGTCTTGATACTTTCTAAAAATGATTGTGTATTGTTGCTATATGAACAAAAAAGTAGTAACCTGAGTATAAATAACTAAGCCACTGTGAAAGGATATCAGTTTATAAAGTAGGATTTATCTGTCATAAAACATAGTTTACAGCTATAAGAATTTTTTTACTAGAAACTCTATTGGATGATCCACCTTCTGGTTCAGCTCCAGGGAATTCAAAGTAGTTTGAACTTAATATGTATTAGGGAAACCACAAAATGAATAATATATAGTCATTCCATGCATGGACTCATAATCTAGATATGACTTAGGTTATTAACCATGAAATGTCCGATTTCCTTAAGTAGTTAATTTGACAGTTGATATCCCTGACATTTTGTAGTGACACTTCTTGTATTATGTTTCTTGTGAAGATACATCCTAATCTTTGAAATGCATGTTTTGGCTTGTGATTATCTTACAAAGTTTTTTTGTTTTTTTATAACAATTTTTATTAAACCATAGATAAGTAAAAAATGTGTGTTATTTTTTAATATGAGTTCCCTTGTGGAACCAATGCAGCCCAGACACCTCAAAATACCAACAAAGTGTTTAGGAAGGATGTGACTAATGAACGCACAGTAGGTGAATGATTTGTGAAGTTCTGTATTGGTGATTTTAATCTTGAAAATGAGCCACATAGCAACCTGAGACCAAGGTGGATAATGATGAGCTGAAAGCTGTAGTGGAAGCGAATCCATCTCCACCTGCTTACAAATTAGCAGCAAGGTTTGACATTACCATTCCAACAATATTGGACCATTTGAAACAAATTGGCAAGGTAAAGAAGCTGGATAATGGGTTCCGCATGAATTAAATGAGCATCACAAGACAAATCGTCTTGAAGCTTGCCTTTCTTTTCTGTCACAACATAAATGCAAACCATTTCTACACCATATTGTTATGTGTGATGAAAAATGAATTCTTTTTGACAATCTTAAGCGTTCAGCACAATGTTTGGATAATGATGAAGTGCCAAACCACAGTCCAAAACTGAATATTCATCAAAAAAACCAAACAAACTAATGGTCGCTGTTTGGTGGTCCAATGCTGGTATTATCCACTACAGCTTCATGAAATCTGGTCAATCGATTACAGAAGATGTCTACTTCAATCAATTAGATGAAATAATGAGGATGCTTGTGATTAAGCAGCTGAGATTTGTCAATAGAGACAGGCCAATCCCCTTGCAAGACAATGCTGGACTGCATGTTGCACAAACAACGCTGCTCAAGCTACAGCAGCTGGACTTGGAAACTCTCTGTCACCCACCCTATTAACCAGACCTTACACCAAGTAACTACCACTTCTTCCAGGCTTTGGACCACCTGTTTCAAGGAAAAATATTAAATTCTCAACAAGCTGTGGAAAATACCTTTTACAATTTCATTGCCACTTTCTCTCCAGGCTTCTTTGCTGCTGGCATAAAGAAGCTACCATTAAGATTGTAAAACTGTGTTGCTGATTTAGGCACATCCTTTGATTAATTGTACTGCTACTTGTATGAGATAGAATAAATATATTTTGATAACAAATCGGACATTTCATATTTAATGACCTAAATATTTTCATGGAAATATTGAGAAGTATCTCACTATATAACAGGAGTATCTTCCTGCCTTCTTAAACACAGTACATATATTTAATATGATATTTTCTTGACATAACAGTAGAGAGTCAAGCTTTTGTAGAATAGATATTTTCCACCAAGTCCCATATTAGTGTCTTACCCAAGTTTCCTGCAATGTTCCCCTGCAACATGCTCAACCTACATAGTTTCTGTAGCAGTGTGACCACAAAATTTATACTATTCATGAAACAGAAAAAGCAATGCACATATTCAATAAGAAATTGCTTTCAATAAGTAGGTAAGCTTGACCAAATATTTGAAACTCAAAAATTAAATCATTCATTTTGCAATAGCAAAGAAAAAGATGGGAAATTGGAAATTAATGTAAAATGTTCCAATACGTTTTACTATTTTTAACTAACAAAACATAACATTTTATTGGTTTCTGAAATCCTTTTGCTCTCATTCCCTCTTTCACTACTGTAACCTTCCCCTTACCCTATTTCTTTCTTTCATTTGGAATCTTGGTTTACAATACTCAGTTCTATACCTATGCAGGTGGCCTGTGTTTTAGTCTTGTTCTTTGCACAGAGACAGAAACACATAGACAGGACATATTGATCAGAAAACCAAAAAGAATCTGTTTCTAAAATTTCTAATCACTGACATAGATGTCTCAAAATTATACAGCAATTTAACAAAATGAGAATTGCACTCATACATATACACACATAAACACCGCAATAAAATCCAAGCTAAACCAAAGCATCACAACTGTCTTTCTGGATAAAGGGGTTTTCCAGATGGTTGAGAGTTAGAGCTTTGAATGACAGAGCAACTCACCTTCTGGATGAAAGATTTAAGTGAAAATGGTTATGTAGGACAGCTTCCTTCCTGCCTTCTTAGGTACGGTATATTTAACATAGTGTTTTCTTGATTTTGGATTATCATGGGAAGATGTGACTATGGATGTATTGACCCCAGGTACATGTGGATGTGGAGCCCTAGAATGTGACCTCTTAGAAAGGTTCCAAATATTTTGTTGTTGTAGTTTTTAAGAGTCGGAGTACTTACTAGTAAAATGCAACATGAGCTTACCTTTTATCAACCAGTTTCTCCCTCCACAAAGCCATGTTTTTAGGGTTCTCTGAATTATCATTAATGGTGACCAGTATGACTAGCATCTGAGACAACACATGCTATCATGTTCACACAGAACTAATATTTAATGCTTTCTACACTCTTCATTAATATATCATAAAGGAAGAGCCATTCTTGCCATTTCCATACCTTAACTGGGACATTTTAGAAATTCCTTTATACCCTAAAAGTTTTCTATATTTTTGTCATTAGATGGGACTTCTGAAAGAATAATATAATCCAAGATTTTCTAGAACTTGTGATAGCAAAACACTCTATTGACCCTGAAAGTCCTTAATAGTGCCTGCAAAATGGAAGAATAACACTAAATCTTGTAAACAATTTCATATTATATTTTTAATGACACCACAGTAATTGATCTATTAAATGATGAAACTGGGGATGAGCGAGGAAGGTAAATACACAAAATAATCTGTCCTAACACTTTAGGACAGATTTTTAAAAAATGTGTGCTCCCCAATTATTCTAGCTATGACATATTCCAATTTCTTGCTTTCATATAAAATTGTGTCTCCTCTACAGTAGAACTTAATTTATATCTACTAAACAAATGAATAAGTAAAATGGAAAAACTGAGATAAATTTTGTACTGTATATACTAAATCAAAGTGGAGCTAAAAAGAAATTAAATCTAAAAATGAGTTTTATTAATGAAAAGTTATATTTTAGACCAAACAATTAACTGTCTCAATTTAGAACTTGCCAATGGAACTATGAAAAAATGCTCAAGCCCAATTTTACTTAATGAAATTTAAGGTAAAACCACAGCTACAAACAATTTAATACTCAATAGAATAGCCAAAACTTAAAAGTCTGACATTATAAATTCTTGGAAAGAATTTGGAGGAAGCAGAATTTTTATTAAGTTGGTGAGAAATTAAATTGGTATAACCAATTTAACAAATGATTTGGGATATATTTGGGATATCTCAGTCAGAGATGCATTATGTCAGTCAGTATCTAAGCAAAAGCAAGAGGCCACTTGCTATTTAAGAGAAGAAACTTAAGTTATGGAATTTAAATGGGTGATAGAAGAACAGATAGGCAAACTGTGGAGGATGAAGTGATTGAAAATTTAGCAACCATAAGAAGTCACTGTTACACATAGCATGGAGGGAAAGGAAGGAAGAGAAGGAAGGAGGGAGGGAGGGGCAAAGAGAAAGAGGAAGAGGAGGAGGAATGGGGAGGAGGAGTGGAAAGGAAAAGGAGGAAGGAAGGGGGGGAAAGGAAAAAAAGAGGCAAGGTGCCTGAATTAAGAGGACGAAGTCATGAGATTATTCACTGGAAGCTGGAGCCACAGTGGGCCAATATTCATGGAACTGGAACCTCTAAGCATAGGCAGCTGCTGCCAGAGACATGGCACAAAGAGAAGGCTTGAAGCACCCTAATGTCTTTTCATTCTCCAGTCCTTTACCATTAACCAAACAGAACTGGAAGGCAGTTGATAATGGAAGCCTGGCACACAAAACCTGCAAGGGTCAGGTTCCCAGTGGTATCCAGTAGAGCAGTATAAAGGAGGTAAGGATTATATCTGAGGGCCCATATGTGAGCCCTATAACCCAGCAACCCCACTCCTAAGTGTATACAAGGATCTTTTTTAATAAATAGGAACAGAAACAAAACTGGAAAGAACCCAAACATCCATCAACAGTAGTATATATAAATAAATTGTGGTTCATTCCTACAATGGATATGACAGTGAAAATGAATGAAATGCAGCTATACTCATAGACATGGATGAATCTTAGCAACAAAATGCTGATTGGATAAAAACAGTCACAGAAAAATAGATGCAATATGCTTCCAATTATATAAAGTTCAAAAGCATGCAGCACAAAACAATTTATTTTTTAAGAATGCATACATATGTAGCAAGACTAACAAACAAAATTTCAGGACTATGGTTATCTCTGGTGGTATTGGGGAAATGATGGAATTGGGGAGGAGTAGAGTTTCAAGTTACTGGAGTACTTAAGGCTATTCTAAATAATAGACACAGTTGCTTATTTTATTACTTAAATTATATCTTTTATAATGTTTCAATTAACATATAATACAAATATTTTAAATAAAATATATGTTTAAATCATTGGCAAGTTAATATAACAACTATCAAGCAAAAGGAAAAGAGCTTTTTTCTCTGGAAATAGTTCCCCTTTCAGCTTGCAGATTTTTGTACTGAAAGATAGAGGTTTAATAATCAGAGCAGAACTGGCTTCAGTGGGGAGGCTTATTGTGAAAAATGATTGTTCTCCTAGTTTAAAAGTGACCTCTGCTAACATCTCCTTGAAGCTTCTAGTTATATATATCGTTGTCAGTCACTTTGCAATTTTGAAAAAAACAGTTTTCCTTCTAAATGGCTCTATTATAGTTAATATGTGACTACATAATATAGAAAGTTATTTAAAAATCGTCCCTTTAAGAAGTATTTATTGAGTGCCTGCTACATGCATAACATCAAACTGTGAATTTAAATGAACTTACATAAATTAATCATAATCTGTATCAAGGAAAACAGGTTCTACAGGGCTTTCAGACACTAAAGTCCCTGGAAAATGAAATAGAACAACTGTAAGCCACATGATACTAGGCTTAAAGGATTCAACAGCAATTGGTCAGTGCTACATTTTAGCTTCTTGAGACATGTTGTCAAATATCATGGTATTGGATAATTTGGAAACTCAGTTGGAACTACGTGGCAGACACTTCCCATTCTGTTGTCATATCTTTGACTTGATCAGCCCTGTGATAGCTTGTCCAGGTTTGCTAAAGCCTTGTCAGATCAAGCATCCACTGCATCTCTCGTTGTTTCTGCCTCAAGACTTTCTCCAAAGTCATGGAAACTCACTCATCCTACACAGAGCTGGGGACTTGATGTCTCTGAGTAATCCTCAATTAATGAGGCACAGGAACCAGAGACATATTCCCCAGACAACTGTCTTTCAGAGGGAAAATTATGAGTAAATTCTACAGCATTCCTAACAGGGTTTCCACAGGATAGAGCAACAGCTTTTCTCTGCAGTAGCCAGCTCAGTAACATACTTAATATTATTTGTTCCCTCTTTTTCTTACTTCCCCTGCCTCCCACTTGTGCTTCCTGTGATCAGCTACCAAATGAGCTATCTGCTCTCTAGTCCTTGCCTCAGGCTTGGCTTTTAAAGAAACTCAAACGAAGACAAACTATGACAAATTACAACCCAAATGAGATTCTTTCTTCTGAAGGGGATGCACAGTCCCCCTCATTGAGCATCATTATCAAAATGAACAGAGACAACAGAGTAAAAAGATATTGGCCTTTACTGAGCAAAGTTAGACTTTTAACCCTCAGGTTAGAGACACAGAGTGATATAACTAGCTCTGGGGTGAATATGTAAACCCTTACAGTAGAAAGACTTTAAAACAAGCAATAAAGCCCTAGGAAAAAAAAAAAGTCAGCTTAGCACAGGCCAGAACCTGAGAGCAAGAGCATTGAGAGACTTACAGGAAGGGGTTCAGGAAGGACCAGCACAGTAACTTTACCCTCCTATCACCAGCAGAGTTTGTGTTGGCTAAAGTTTATCACTAGTTCAGTGATGACAGAGACAAGTATTGAGATCTATGGGCATAGACTTTGGATTTCATTCCATGGTATGGTAAAATCTTGAGGTATCTATCTACAACATGAAAAACTGAGAGGTATTTGTATCAGGAAGCATGTATAACAATGTTCGTAGCAGCAATATTCAAAATCAAACAATCAAACAAACAAAAAAGTCTTCAAACAGCCCAAATGTCCTCTTGCAGGAAAATAGATAAACTGCCCACATACTAGGGAAAACAAAGAAACTACTGCTACACGAAACAATCAAGATAAATTCTAGGGATGTGTTGTTGTGTGAAAAAATTTGCATCCCAAATATTCTTTCAATAACAATCAAATATGAAAACAAATATAAAGCATTGCGTGTCATGCACTGAACTAAATATTTTCACTTGTTTATTTTCACACTAGCCCTATGGCATACATACTATCATTATCCTCATTTTACAGATGAGAAAACTGAGGCTAAGAGAACCTAAGTAAATTTCCGAATGTCAGATATCCAGTAATTAGTACAGACAGAACTCAAATCCAGGCTATAGAGCTCCAAAATCCACACTTTTAACTGTGACACTGAATTCGGACAAATATTGTTGAAACATATATATCTGATAAAACATTTTTAAAAATTAGGGGATGATAAATGCAGACAATGTTTACTATCCTAGGGTAGGGGACATTGGCAGATGGGATAAGGAAGGAGATAAGGGATAAGGAGATATGGGATAAGGAAGGAGGATAAGAAAGGTAGAAATAATTGCCAGTATTCTAGTTTTTGAGTTGGCGGTTGAATGAAAATTAAGCTGAGGCCAGAAAACATGAGTGGCACAAGTGCAAAGTAAAATCTTGCATTTATTCAAAATTTTGATGTTTTGTTTATCATGAACTATTTTGCAGTAATTTTGATTTTTAAACTACTGAACCAAAATACCATTTATCGTACTGGATTTTTAGGCAGCCCCTTACATTTTGTGGTTGAGACACAGCCATATTTTTAGGAGAGGAAGGAGAGGGAGAAAATACATGACTTGTCTCCAATGCAGGTTTCTCTATTTTAATAGATTGTATATTTTCTTTGGGTGGCTGGGGTGTGAGAGCTGATCAATGTGAAGTGAAGGCTAAATTACCCCCTCTCTCTTTAGTACCATCACTGAAGTCACTTCTGTATAGTTATAAGGTTAAAAGGAGAAATGGAATGATGGACACTGACCATATACACTATGCCAGGGCTTTAAAAGCAGTTCCTCCCTTAATAAAGTGAGTGTTCATATTCCCACTCCATGAATAAGAAACCTGAGGCTCAGAGATACTAAGTACATTGTCTAAGGGCACATAATTCAAGTGTCATAAATTATTAAACTCCATGTGCAACCTGTTTGATTTTCTCAACCTCTTTTGCATGGCCTACTCTGGGAGGTAGTCATAACTATAAGCGCCAAATGAATTAAAATATGTAAGAATGTTTAATAAACTGAAAAGCACCATATGAACATTAACACAGTATTAATAATGATGCTAACAATAATAAAACCATTTAGTTCTACTTCTAATATTCATAATAGAGGTAAAGGTATATTTTCCTTTTTTAGAGTACCAAATGAAATGAAATGAGGTATTATTATGATGGAAAATCCACTCTTCTTACATTGTGAAAATATCCATTAGTCAACAATCACTGTTATCATTTTCTCCAAAATGGAATATGCTGAACTTTATATTGTGTTTTCAAACTATTCCTATTAATACAGTTTAAATGCTGAAATGTCTTTTAACAGATGTTTATATTATGATGGTTATATTATAATATCTCCTGTTATATCTTCTAAATTGATTCAGGTGTGATATTATAAATAGGATGATAAACAAAAATAGCATACACAATTTTGCAATTTACTACTTGATTCCAAAGTGTAGAAGAGAATGAAAATATAAATCATATAAAACTCTAGCCAATTTAACCAACTATATATCCCTCTAGACCTCATTAAGATTACTTTATCTCTGACAGTAGGTGATACAATAAATGGATAAAAAAATATTTATTTCAAATGTCAATATTTTTTCTCTCAGGATAATATATTTTCTGTTTTATATTTATTATTGAACCCTATTAAAATGTTTTAATATCTGATATTATTGCTGATATGCACTGCAGATTAGTTGGCTAACAGTTAAGAAAAAGAAGTAAAATATTTTTATCTGTTTTCAAGAAAAGCCAATTAGCACATTAGATTTTTGTGTTTTTTTTTTTTTTTTTTGAGACAGAGTCTCACTTTGTTGCCCAGGCTAGAGTGAGTGCCGTGGTGTCAGCCTGGCTCACAGCAACCTCAATCTCCGGGGCTCAGCGATCCTACTGCCTCAGCCTCCCGAGTAGCTGGGACTACAGGCATGCGCCACCATGCCCGGCTAATTTTTTGTATATATATTTTTAGTTGGTCAATTAATTTATTTCTATTTTTGGTAGAGACGGGGTCTCGCTCAGGCTGGTTTCGAACTCCTGACCTTGAGCAATCCACCCGCCTCGGCCTCCCAAAGTGCTAGGATTACAGGCGTGAGCCACCACGCCCGGCAGATTTTTGTGTTTTTTGTCATAATTATCTAGATAGTATTTACCAAATATTGCAATGGGTGTTAAGAAGCACTTTTTCTAGTATTTGATAGCACAATAAGAAAATAATAGTTAACAATTTATTATAAATTTCAAAATAGCCAGAAGAGAATTATAATGTTCCAACATAAAGAAATCATGAATTCTGAGGTGATGGATATCCCAATTACTCTGATTTGATCATTACACATTGTTTACATATATCAAAATATCATATTTACCCCCCAAATATGTACAGCTATATCAATAAAATACAAAAAGCATTTTTGTTCGTTTACTATATGTCTTAGATACTTTGCAACCACCATCACTGCACATCACAGGCAGATTCACAAACACAAAATATTAACAAACATGGAAAATCAAATGAGAACATTTCCTAAAACTGTGCTTTTTCAACTGGCAGTGAGGAAAACCTGAGATCCAAAAACTCCCCTCCTTATAATTTCTCTATAACCCTATTATTAGCTCTGAGGGAAAAATAAAAGATGAAGATAAATTGCATTTATGGCTACATTCACCATTTATAATATAACAATTTGGTGGGTTATCTTTGTTGTATGGATTTTATTTGGTGGGTTTTCTGGTTTACACTTAAATTTGTTAAATAAATTCTCCTCATTTCCAAAAAGGCAACCTGGCTTTGTGGGAGTGCTGGAGGCACTTCCTTTGTTGTTTCCCACTATGGGAGATATTCAGTGCATCCTGTCACTCCAGGATTTGCCCTGTCTGCCAAAGAAGAAGCTTATGATTGCTTTCTGAATGACTCTTAAAAATGAAGCTGCTCTACAGATATCATCACCAGACCCCAAATGATGACTCGATAAAGTTCTTCTGACAGTTAAAAAAAAATTCACCTCTCTATTAGCCTTTGATAGAGATTAGAGGTTTTTGGAGGACTAAATGCTATCCAGATCCAAATTCCAGACAGTCACTAATCAACATTAAAATGAAAACTTGACCTGTTGTGCTAAAGTACATAGGTGCACATTTAGTTTTCTTATTCCATTGGTGAAATATATGGGACTGTAGGATTTCTCTGTTCAAATACACACACACACACACACACACACACACACACACACACACACCTTATTATCAATTGTAAGGGTCTATGTTATTACTATGACTACATATTAAAAAATTATTACATGGAAAATGTAAGAATCCATTAAAGATAAAATTGACTCTTGAAATTCACATGCTATTTAATCAAAACTTGCTTCAAACATCACCCAAATTTCAACATGTTTTCTTAAGGAGAATTAAAATTCTTTCTTCACAGCATTAAGAATATATCACAATAATTCATTTGGACACTCTTATGGAAGCTTAATACATCTATGGCACAGGGTACGTACATAATACAATGTCTTGGCCCTTGAGGTACTCATAATTGGATTGAAAAGGGCATTTGGAAAAATAATTACCATGCAATATGATACCTGCTACAGTACAGGTTCCTACAAGTGTCACCAGAGAATCAAAATAGAGGGAGATCAATTCTACCTCAGAGAATTAATTAATTATATCACATAAAATATCAGATTTTGTCTAGGTCCCAAAGGAGGATCAGAAACTTGCCAGGTTGAGGAAGTGAGGAATAGTATTCAAGGTGTAAGGAGATTGCCTTAAAGTGTAAGTAGGACAGACAAGGAGTGAAGGAAATAAAGAGGTAAACATAGGAAAATAACAAAAAGTAGTGAACCTTGTAGGCCAAGCTAATAAATTTAAATTTAGGACAATGGCGATCATCAAAGACCTTTCACATGTCTAACTCTGAGAGCAGTGCTGTTGAAGAATTGACTTGGAAAGATCACAATCAAGCAGTCCAGAGAGACATTAAGAAGACCATGGCAAATAGTCTTGGCTGATGAAAGGGTGGCATTGGTATTAATGAGAAGGAGATTTGAGAGATATTGTCCAACTTGTGGTAAACATTTTTGATCAGGTTGCATGTCTAAGGACAACCCTACCCCTATTCCTTTTCACTGTATTATTTTTCACTATTCAACTGTAAAGTAAATGGGTGCAAAAAAGTGTTGATTCTTTCCTTGTACTTATGCAAAGTGAGAACATAAAGATATATCTTAAAGTTATCTTTTAAATCTTACATTTCTTTTATTTTCTCAGATTTCAGTCCATTTCACTGAATTCTATATGCCAATTTTTGGTGGGTTTTTGTTTATTTTTTAAAGAAAAACTTTTTTGTTTTTTTTAAAGAAAATTATCTAAATGGCAATTGAAATAAAGGAAGATATCCATTATTTTGTAGATTATCTATATTTACATCACTATTCCTAAGGTTCCTCATGCTAATCATATACCTTTATATATTTTCTTCATCATCAAGTATATGTGGTCATGCTATTCATGAGTTAATAATCATTGATAAATTACATTTTACATAAACTTTAATATTCAATTTCTTTGGAGACATCAGAGAGAAAATAACCCCCAAAAACTGAAAGCTCCAACTCAGGATTCAAAGAATAAGTCAAATATCTTCGTAAAAGAAAACTTAGATTTATTCTTTGTAAACAGGACTGGCAACCAATGGCTGAGAGATAAAAGCACTGTACATTAATAGTTTGTTTATTTAAGTCATTCTCAGATCTCATTTATTTTCATACATCAGCCTCTATCCCCACTAAAACACAGAGTGGCTAAAGATGATCATTATTATGTAATAGTAAATACACCCAGGTGGCTCCTGGCATATATGATCTCTTGAAATAAATATTTCATTGAATTTTAAGTAAGAGACACAGTGTAAAGCCCAGATATTATGTTCAATTAAAAAAACATATCACTTTCCTGAAAGTTATTGGAAAAATGAGGTTTAAATTCATTTTTAATAAATTTCTCCCAGCTTTGCATTTTATCTACCAATTCTACCTGAACCTCAAAGCACTCTGGTTGCATTTGTCTCAGAGTGATGATGGTGTCTGTCCTTGCAGTTTCTGTATTTGTGAAATTCACTTGCAAGAAGCAGTTAACAAGTGAATAAGTGTAGGAGTAAAAACCCTAAGCTCCTTAAAAAGTCTATATATCCTCTCTCTCTGTGTCTCTTTCCACCTTCCCTCCTTCTTTCCATTCCTCTATCCCTATCTCTTTTCTTACAAGAGTGAATAGAAACAAAATTCAATTAAATTCAGTCTACTGGAAGTATCTATTTGATGAAGTTCTAAAGTAACTCTTGAATTTTTAACAAACAAACCAGAACTTAGATGTGCCTGTTCACCTATTCCTTCAACAAATATTTGTTGAATGTTTGTTTTATGCTACACCATAAATCATGCAGTGGATATTAAACAGTAAACAAGTCATACATGGAAACTAGTCTTATGGAATTTTCAATTTATTGTGGAGAATAGAAAATAAATGACAAAACAGCAAAACCACACAATATGATAAGTGTTACAGAAGGAATAAACAAGATGCTAAGATAGAGAATACAAAAATAGAGAGTCTGGGAAAAAAGGGAGAGCTAGTCTAGATTTCATAATCAAAAAGGTTATCTTTGAGGATGTACACTTAAACAGATTTAAAGGATGAGGATTCCATCATGCAAAATGATAGCAGAAGTTTGTTCATGGAGCAGCTTGTAGAAAGTCCCTGAAGTAGAAAAGAAGCCTCCATTACTGTTTGAAACCTGTCCTCAGATCTGCCTTCATAAGCTAAAGGGCATTTTTTAATATAGTCAAGAATGTTGAAATTATCCTCCTTGATAATGTGCATTAACTTTTGAAATACTCAAACTATTATCAATAATGTTAAATTAATTAATAGGATTGAACATACTGGGTTATACTGTTTCTGATCAAAAATAGAGACTGGTTCCCACCTGTCAACTAGTTCCACAACAATTTTAGAAGGAATTCTGTAACTTGCTTAGAAAATGAACAGAGTTCAGGGAAAAAGTAACAAGATGTCTTGTAAATTTGTTCACTCTCATTCATGGGTGGATAAATGCAAACTAAAACTATAACACAATTTTTCATCAATCAGATAGGCAAAGGTCAAGAAGTTTGATAACATACTGTATTGTCGATGGTGTGAGGAAATCCATATTCACTGACTTTGACAGGTGTGAATTTATGTCTCTGTAGGTGTGTTTGTGCATATATACATAGTATATCTCTGAATATAGAAGAAGCTTTGATACATAAGAATACACAACAACCTGTGAATATCAGTGCCCTCTAGTAAAAGTGAAGGAGGATAACAAGGTGACTGATTGACCCAATAGGATAAACAATTTTCATTGTATATCCTTTGGTGTTTACCTGTTTTAAATTTTGTACTATGTGTAATTAACTAGATAATTAAAGCTTTACGGTCACTTTAGAGTTTGCTCAGTCCTGAAAAAAATTTTATATGAAATGAATTATAAACATATTCATGTAACCATTTATTTATTTATCAGTGCACTCATCCTTCTATCTCTCCATGCCCTGTTTAATGTATATAAACATTTATTTAACCCCTACACTCTACATATGGTACATAGAAGGTATATAAGTGATACAATGTTAAATAACATAGTTTCCACTATCATTACAATAAAGGAGAAAAGCTACTCCATGATTACAAATATAAAGGGTGTGGTAGATGAATCCTCAGGGCAAATGTGAAAGCAGAGGGAGAAGTGGACAAATATAAAAGGCTCTCCCAAAGGGCTGAAACTTGAAAGACATTCTGAGGGATGGGTTTGAAAGTCCTGATATGAATTGCCTTTTAACTATTTCCTATTACATTTCCCATTGGCCCTTTTGAGTGAGAAAATTCTTACAATTTCCTTTAACGTATATTATCTAAGTAATAAAAACAATTGTGTTCTCAAAACTTAACAAGTAAGTAAACAAAATTTCAGGTGTCACATTTGCAGTGATATACAAATGATTTTACACAAATTATGATTTTAAGTATTTATTTTTTAGAATAGTCTTGAGAAAATATTTAGAGCTATCCATGAGCTTGAGCAGAACAACATAAGAAGAAGCCATTTCTGAGCTTTATCTAGATTTATTTTTTTCAGCAAAATGGTTGTAGTATTGGCATCTAAATCTTACATTGCATTATAGTCTCAATAAAGCTACTCCTTGACAAAGAATTTCAAAAAGGAGTTCTCCCATAATTAAATGATAAAAGTAAAATAGGATTTCTACTATATAATTTATATAAAAACCAAATATGAATTTATATGTTTTTCAAAATATTTTGGCAGAAATTCTACTTGTTGGAATCATAGAATTCCATGTATCTTATTTTCAGACATTAATCGCTACATTATTCATAACCAGTTTTACCATTGGATACAGAACTTTATCTTAATGGCTATATAACACCTTTTCCCAACTTACAAAATACTAACATTACTAATAAATAACCATAAGTGATCAAAATATAAGATGTAATGATCAAATCCCATTGTGGGAACGAGTATAAGACAAAGTAAAATAAACTCTCTATGCTTTGTTATTGATGTTAACAATAATTGCCTTTCATCCTACATAGATGTATTTATTAATAGTGATTAAATTTATAAAGGATAAACAAACATTCACTCTGGTGGTGATGTAAAAGGGTAGTTGGTTTTCATCACATGGATTGGTTGTCACATGGATTGGTTATATTTTTAAAAAATAATTTTTCATATTTTTTACTGGGCTAGTCAGGTTTTATTTGCTTAATTAAAAATAAATGAAGCTATGTCTCATTGTAAAATAAGACTTTAAATTTTAATTGGGAAGATACTTAATACATTCAAATTAAGATAATCACTTCTCATTGTAGAAAGTTAAGCTTTCAAAAATTATTGTAAATTTATAGACACATTAAAAACTATCAAATTTTAAACATCCAAGTACCTGAATAATCTAAAGTCAAGATAGAAATACAGAAATGATCAAAGAAATGCTTGCTTTCTTTTGCTTGTGGAAGAGTCTATTGATATTGAAAAACAAAACAAAAATTTCCTCATATATCTAGATTCAAAATGTTTTCCAGAGTCTATGGTTATAAATTGAGAATTTATTTTAGTAAATAAAAAATTACAAAATAAAAATGTTAGCTAACCTTCTAATATTACCTGAGTTCATTCCATGGATGAAAACATATTCCAAACCATAGCCCATATTGTGGGTATAATTCTTATGTAATAGAATTTCTTAGCTTTATGTTTTTTTTTAAACTGATTTTCTTCTTCTGAGACAGTGATAAAATTATTTTTCAGGGACAGTTTACATTCCAAATGCTGATGAGTGGATATGAACAGTTTTTCAATAGACTGTATGTGTGTGTGTGTGTGTGTGTGTGTGTGTGTGTGTGTGTGTGTAGTTAGAGATTTACTGTGACATGAATAATAGCTGAAATACATTATTATACACACTGAAGTACTGAAAAATGAATTGCATTGGAATCCTCAAACCCTGGTTAAAGAGTATCATTATATATGTAACTTTTTCAGCATCAAAATGTGTTTATAAAATAAAATATTAATGTAGGATATTAAGCATAATATGAACATTAAGAACAGACAAACTTGAAATTAATTTGGAGGGTTAGGGAAAAACTACAAGGTGGCTCTGAGATCACTGGGTTTGGTAATATTTAGAGATCTTAGGAAGACAATTTTCAACGTCATAGTTCAAATGTCTCCAAATGACTAAGCAGGCTTTCCAAAAACTCTATTTTTTGAAGAAAATCAATTAATTTACTGAATCGGAAAGTTATTTTCCCTTACTATATATAGACTATGAAGTTCTCAGAATATGACTTGTTGGAATTAGGGTTACCACATCAGCAGATATTAATACTATATTGGGAATACTTTTTTTGAATGTCTAATAAAATTCCTGTTGTTTCTTTTCTCTTTTTGTATTTCAGAGTATCATAGGGGTACAAATGCTTTGGTTACATAAATTGCCTTTGCACTAATCAAGCCAGAGCAATAAGTGTGTCCATCCTACAGATGGCGAGCACCACATCCTCTAGGAGAGAATTTACCCATCCTCTCCTCCCCACTTCCACCTGTCCAACACTCTATGAATGTTACTTCCCATATATGCACATTAGTGTTGATCAATTACTACCAATTTAATAGTGAGTACATGTGGTGTTTGTTTTCCCATTTTGTGATACTTCACTTACAAAAATGGGCACTAGCTCCATCCAGGATAACACAATAAGTAGTACACCAATTTTTACAGCAGAGTAATACTCCATGGTATACATATATCACATTTTAATAATCCAATCATGTACTGATGGGCACTTGGGGTGGTTCCATATCTCTGTAATTGTGAATCGTGCTGCTATAAACATTGGAGTGTGGATGTCTTTATTGTAGAATCTCTTTTTTTACTTTGGGTAAATACCCAGTAGTGTGATTGTTGGATCAAATGGTAGTTCCACTTCAAGTTCTTTGAAGTATCTCCATATTAACTTCCATACAGGTTGTACTAGTTTGCAGTTCCACCAGCAGTGCATGAGTGCTCCTATCTTTCCATACCCACACCAGCATTTGTTGTTTTGAGACTTTTTGCTAAAAGCCAATCTCACTGGAGTTAAGTGATATCTCATTGCAGGTTTGATTTGCATTTTTTGATGATTAGGGATGTTGAGCTATTTTTCATGTTTCTTGGCAATTAGTCCATCTTCTTTCAAAAAGTTTCTGTTCACATCCTTTGCCCTGTTTTTAATGTAGTTGATGTTTTCATGTTGGTTTTCCTTAGTTCTATATAGATTCTAGTTATCAGCCTTCTATCGGATGTGTAGCATGGGGATATTTTCTCCCATTCTGTAGGTTGTGCAGAAGCTTTTTAATTTGATCAGGTCCTATTTATTTATTTTTTGTTGTTACTGTGATTGCTTTTGGGGTCTTTATAAATTCTTTGCCTAGGATAATGTCTATAAGAGGTTTTCCAAAATTTTCTTCTAAAATCCTTATGGTTTCATGCCTTAGGTTTAAGTATGCTATCCATTGTGAGTTGATTTATGTGAGAGGTGAGATGTGCAGATCCTGTTTCTGTCTTCTACATGTAGCTCTCCCATTTCCCCAGAATCATTTATAGAATAGGGGTTCTTTCCTCTAATGTATGTCTTTGTCTACTTTGCCAAAGATCAGATGGCTATATGGGGGTGGCTTTGCATATGGTTTCTCACTCTGGTTTCATTGGTCTATGTCTCTGTTCTTATGCCAGTATACTGAAGTTTGGTTACTATAGCCTCGTAGTATAGCTTGAAGTCTGGTAAATTGATGTCTCCCAATTTGTTCCTTTTGTGTAAGGTTGCTTTGGCTATATGGGGTCTTCTTAAAAGCATAGAATTATTTTTTCTAGATCTGCAAAAACTGATATTGGCATTTTAATAGGGATGGCATTGAGTCTTTAGATCACTTTGAGTAGTGTCAACATTTTAACAATGTTGATTCTGCTGATCCATGAGCATGTGGATGGTTTCCCATCTGTTTATAACCTCTGCTATTTCCTTCCTCGGTTTTTCGTAGTTCTACCTGTAGAGGTCACTTTTAAATTTAAAAACCACAACGTTGTATTTTGGAAGACTTCTTTCATTCTGACAGCATCCTTCAAGGAATTTTAAGGGATAGAACCCCTGATTTAGCGAAGAAAATCTGAATGCTCGGGGTGAACCACTATGTAGAAGGGATTCATGTACTTTCAGAAGTCATTAACTTTTGAGCTCCATGAGTAACTGAACCATATCTTGAATCCAGTAAATGAACTACACGAAACTATCACTAATCTAATGCAAGTAATGAAACAGTAACTCAAATAAATATAGTAGGCATTTTTAGAAAGGCTTTGCGAATGGCACTTTAATATTTTTGAGTGAGATAGTATATAAAAGTATAGTATCTGATAGCAATTTAAATTTGTTAAATTAACTGTGGAGGTTACTTTAATAACCCTACATCTATATAAGAATCTAAACTACAAAATATTTAATCTTTGAGAAATGGCTACAACTATTGAAAAAAGGATCAGATAAATGTATTAACTTCAATGAAAAATCAATGTAGTGAAGACAAATCATAATCGTTCAATAGCTTAGGCTGATTTAGCCACTGACTAGCTGTTGCATCTCAGTTGAGATAATATTTAAGCCTTGGTGTTTATATCTTTAAAATGGGTGTGGATCCAGAAATTCCACTACTGGGAAAATACCCAAAGGAATGATGAAATCAGTATGTCAAAGAGATATCTGCATCCCCATGTTCATTGCAGCACTATTCACAATAGCCAAGATATGGAATCAACCTAAGTGTCCTGTCCATCAATGGGTGAACAGATAATGAAATGTAGTGTATATAACAACACAATACTATTCAGCCATAAGAAAGAAGGGAATCCTGTCATTTGCCTTATGGATGAACCTGGAGGATATTATGCTAAGTGAAATAAGCCAGGCACAAAAAAACAAACACTACATGATCTCACTTATAAGTGAAATCTAAAAAGGTTGAACTCTAAGAAGTAGGGAATAGAATGGTGGTTACCAGCGGCTGGGTAGGGAAAGGTTTTGGGGGAAGTTGGTCAAAAAATAGAAAATTTCAGTTAGATAGAAGGAATACGTTCTAGAGATCTATTACACAACATGGTGACTATACAGGTAGTTTATAACAATGTGAACAATGTATTGTTCTTCAGAATTACTAAGAAAGTAAATTTTAAGTCTTCTCACTGCAAAGAAAAAGAAGTATGTGAGGTCACACATTATGTTAATTCGCTTGATTAAACCATTCCACAATGTATACATATTTCAAAACAACATGTTGTATACAATAAATATAAATAATTTGCTTTCATAACGTGTGTGGTGCACACCACTGGGGGATTGGACACATCGGGGGGAGGGAGGGGGGGAAGGGGCAATATTTGTAACCCTAACAATATTTGTACCTCCATAATATGATGAAATAAAAGGAAAAATAAAAATAAAAATAAATAAACACTCTTAAAATAAATGTGGATGGATATGCAAAATATTAATATAAAATAAAATAAAATGGATTTGATCACCATGACAATTTACTAAGTTATTATAAAGTCTAAATACAATATTATATGCAAAGGTCTTGGTTTAATATCTGGTATATATCAATTGCTCAACAAATCCTAGCTATAATTATTACAGAAATGAATATAGTAACTTATTTATGCCAGAATATCTATCAGCAAATTATTTGGGTCTCTACTTCTACTTGTAAGGCCTGCCTGCATGAGAAACATCTTCATCTTATCTATACTTTCTCAAATTCCCTCCTTTTCAAATCATTCCAGCTCACTCTGAAGCTAACCTGTTTTGACGGAGTACTTATTTCCTTTTACTTGGCACATGCCATGTGCTTAATAAATATTTGTTTATTGTATATATGAAGAAAGTTATGAAGAAAATACTACCTATTTACTGAAGGGTGACAAATCTTTCTTTCTTCTTACTATATAGGAACAAATTACAGAGAAAAAACTGTTACCCAAATTAATATATTCTTGGGTTAAGTTTTTAGGTACTTAGGTTGATTTTCCAACTAGATCATAAATTCTCTGAAGCAGATTTAGGGTTTAACCAGCTCATCCCTTCAATCTTTAGCTTCTATATTAATCTTTCTAAAAATTTGCTCTTATGTCCTTTCTGAACCTTTATATCCCTAATAAAAATGCTAAATCTGATATTAAGGCCAACATGGTTCAGAGACAGATTATTTGGCTTAGAAACAAGAGACATATGTTTTCCTGACTCCTTGTAAAATGTATCATGGGTACCAAAATCTAAAACCATTTTATGTATCAGGCAGTCTCCATTTTCCCAATAGAAAATATGCCCCTAAACCCACATAACTGTTTTAGGCCAACATGAATATATAAAATTTTAGGGCTTAGATGAAATAATGAAGTATACTTTTGTAATATTAATAATAAATCACATTTCACGAATCAACTTTATTCAATGTCTTTGCAAGCAGCCTTGATGTCATTGGGTATTTTTTGTCATAAGAACAACTTTTTTATGTCACCTAGCAGAGCATTTTTCAGAACACATAATTTCCATTTCCAGCTACAACGTTTGAAATATAGTACTTTGTGAATATGTGTATTACTCATCATGAAAATTTTATCTCACATCACACTCATTTGCTTACTTCTAAGAAAGCTGCTGTTATAATTTTTCCCTTATCTTTTAGGTATATATTTGTCAATTCAATAGCATGACTACTTACTGTTTTGTATATGCGAGTATGTATTATGTGGGAGCTTTAAAAGTCTCAGTCACAATGGCACCTAGCAAGTAAATGATGAAATAGTAGCCCTAGGAATGATTTAACAATTATTTGATGTTTGCCTTCATTTCTTCAATCAATTTTGCCAGGTTATGTCCTTGTGATTCTAAGACTTGCAATGATATGCCTTCTAAACAGTGTTATCTTACTCAAAGTAGAGCAAGCAAAACTGCTATATAAAATTAGAGACACTTTAATATAATTTAAGAGACTCTGAAAAAATCCACATGTAAGGGGACATACCTCTTACTACACAGTTAATTTAACATGTGGTTGGGACCACTGCTTACACTGAGATACTCCCATACATTGCAAAATTTAGGTTGTAGTACTACAGATAAATTTAATAAGAACAGTGAGTATTCATTGTTTATTCATGGATTCATTCTTTTGTTCACTGATTCCTTGATTTGCTTAAATGTATTCCAAAATGTTTACCCATAAAGTAAAGGAAATTATGCATAGAAATAATTCCAAAGATTAGTCAATAGCATTCAGGGACTGAATGGGTTTAGGGATGGAGAAAGGAATGAAAATGAAATGACTCCAGAGATTTCAGAGTTTAGGAGCCTGGAAGCAGTGGTGCCTATAATAGAAAGGGGAAACAGTCATGAGGAGCTGGTTTATGTAGGAGTAGATAATGAGTTCCAATTGGGATATTTAATTTTGAGACTGATGGGGGGACACTTAATTGGAGATGTTCTGTAGGTGTAATGATATTAAGAAGGGGGAAAATTCAATTAGAGCTCCACCAAATTATATCAGCTGTGTCCAAACCATATTGATTGCCTGTGTGTATAGCTGGTGTGCAGCACAGCGGAGCTGAATGCTACTAATCTCCCCTTCAATTGTACGTTCTTTGATTTGATGAAGAATATGAAGGGTGATACAGCAGAAAGAGGACATGCCCAGAATTGCTCTCTGTCTCACTTTTCCTCTGGTTTCTCCTGTGTTTCTTCTAGTGCAAATTGATAATACTATGCCATGTTCAAGCAAATGACCATAGTTATTGAGGGTATCAAAATCTATCATACACAAAAGCTTCTTGAATTATGATGGAGTTATGGATGCATTCAATACATTTAGCCTATTGAACATCATAGAACATCATAGCTTAGCCTAGCCTACCTTAAACATGTTCCAAACACTTATATTCGTTTATAGTTAGGCAAAATCATCCAACATAAAGGCCATTTTATAATAAAGAGTTGAATATCTCATGTAATTTATTGAATACTATATTGAAAGTGAAAAACAGAGTGATTGTATGGGTACGTGATATATGGTTTCTACTGAATGCTTATAGCTTTTGTACCATCCTGAAGTTGAAAAATCATGAAGTCAAATCACTATAAGTTGGGAACTATCCGTACTTGAAAGTAGTTAGAAAACAAAAAAGTGTTATTAAATATGATACTGTATCATGACTATGTCTATTATTCTACTTAGAAGAGTAACTTCTAAGTACGTTGGTTAAAAGGAGCTTTTCCTGCTTGCATAACTAAAATGTAGAAATTATTTCCCAATTGATTAAGATTTTTTTAAATGCCCTAACAATCTAATCATAACCTGCTTTCCTAGCAGAATTTTTGGCACTTCCCCAAGCATTGGAAGTTTCAGAAACATACAATTCCCCACTATTCTTCCAAGACACTGTAAAACTGTATTCCTTCTAAGTTTTTGTACATATTGGTCCCTTTCACCTAAAATGCAATCCTTACTCCTCCATACCTAAGGTTCCTCATCTGGTAAATCTTTATGTTCTTTGAGATTCAAATCAAACATCACCCTTCCCCCTACCCTAAGCAGAATCATTCATTTCCTTTTGCAATATATGCCTTTGCTATTGTATATGCACCATGCTATGTCATATTATCTGCTACACACTGCACTAGATTGTGAAATCATTAAGTGCATTGTCTGTTTCTTCATTTTTCTATTCTCTACACTTAACTCAATCTCATACATATAATAGGTAAATAATATAGATTGTTAAATGAATATCAAAAGCCTCAGTTTGGGAGAAAACTATATTTTTGTCCTATCTTGGCAGTCAGCTTCAGTAGTAATCTGCTTTAGTATAAATATGATTAATTAAGAGTGCAAATAAAATACTAATAAGGAGATAACCCTAAATTTCCTATAGTCAGGCATGTGACCCAGCATAGAAATTGTGTTCTCTAAATGCTAACACATGTTTATTGTTGATTGTTATATTATTTTGATCATTGCATTATATATGCATTCTATCCTTATATAACATACCTGTATATATTATACAATTAATGTAGATAACACATATTTATTACAAATAAATTGGAAAATACAGTAACTATATAATTCTGATTTGATGAATCTTTTGCTCATATGTACGCTGAGGTATAAGTCGATAGAATAGAAGTACCTTTACTGCTAAGGTCAATTACAGATTCAAGCAAAGTATAGGTTTATAACTATGTATATAGATATGTATACAGAGATATACATATATTCTCACATGGTAACATATCAATTGATGTAAAGGTAATTTTATAGAGAGTAGACATGTCATATTATCAAATACCAATGAATATATGAGTATTAAAAATGTACATGAGTGAAGACCAAGTACCAGCTAACTAAATATAACAAAGAACAATTAGCCAATTGAGAAATTATATTTTTTTCATATAAGTATATTGAAATTTTGTAATCAACTTACATGCCACCATAAAACTGTATTTCATATTAAGGTTTGAAACTCAAATATCTATAGTATAAAGGCAGATAGTGTATATAAGGGAAATGTTTCCAGTGGTAGCTGTGAAAAATTAGATTGTGCTTTCTCGTCTAAAGTGGAAAGCCCTATTCAGAACCAGCCAATTGTTAATAGGGCTAAAATGAGGGCCTAGTAGTTTCTAGATCTGCCAGTTTTTCAGGAAGCACAGCAGAAATTTTTATTTTGTAATATTTCAATTTTTAAATGTTAATATAACCTATTTGCAAATTTAACCATCAAGCCACGACTGACATAGTATGTTTTGTCTTAATGACATATATATGTATTTATAAAATTCACACATACTTGCACCTCTACACATGTATTATGCTAATAACTAAATATCTGCCCTTATCAAGTAAAATTAACGAGCAAATATGTGCATGATTGTAAAATGACATCATAACGATCAGTCTGCTTTATTAAGGATATTTCCTGTCTTGGCTGATAGATCACTTTCCTTATTGATATGTCTCCAATAGAATGTTCAAATGAGATTCCTTTACAATAAGGAATTTTATTTTGTAAGTTGTGATCACAAATCCATGCCTATATAGAACTGATTTTTTTAACATTGATTCTGTTCTTTTGTGAAAGGTGTGTGTGTGTGTATAATAAAAGTAATGATGATGTATGTCATATTATATATAGTTCCCTGCACTTCCTTAATAAAGAGAGTGGATATCATTTTCAGGAGAAGTTCCAACCTTATATACAATTCATCAATATACTTACTGCCTATGGGGTAAAAATGCAATAGGGTATAGCAATGTAGTCTATATCAGACCTCTGAGGCATTTGGACTATAGGAAGAAGAAAAGGACAATATTTAATGTTTGAATAAATGTCATAGGGTTGAAGAAAGGAGGGTTATGGGTGCACATGGAGAGAAGCCAGAGAAAGAATGGCAATGAGTTTGGCAAATAATCCATGCTCTATAGTGTAGTTTAAATGATGGATGTAGAAGCCTAAGAATGTTCAGGGATACCAGATCTGCTGGTTAGAGGGTATGTTTGGCTCCCATTTTCAGGGTACAGATGAAAGAAATCAGTGATGCCAGCAAGGAAGTTTCCTTTTACATGCAAAATTTCTGATCAAAGTGACCTCAGTCAGCTGGAGCTGGAGATTCATATCTTCTACTTTCCATTAAAAGAATCAGGTTGATTCCAGGAATAGACTAAAATTGTAATCCCTTCTGATGTAGCTCTCAAGCACTCTAGAACCATCTCCAGGATATGGGAAGCTCACCTTGTCCAAACTTATATTGCTAAAATTCCTTTGTAAACCACTACCTATTTCTCGTATTAAATTAGAGATAACTGTATTAAAAATGAAAATGTATTTTAATAAAAGAAGAAATGACTGACCATAGATCTTTTCCTATTTTGATAAGAATGTATTTTTTAAAAAACAAATGAAAAACTAAGGATACTGAAAAATTAAAAGGAGTAAAGTAGATAATGCCCTGAGGAAAGTGAGCCAGAAGTAGAGATGAGAGATATCAAGAAAACCTTTATTGAATTTATATTTTGGCTCAGAGCTCACCCACTAATGGAGCAAACAGGCAAAGTCACTGAGGTTTATAATCCTTACACCTATCACTGATGGGGGTAGGTGATTAAATGTGAAAAAATATTGTTTTATTTATTCTGGGCATATTAAACTGAACTGGAGGATTTAAATGAACTGTAGGAAATTCAATGCAACAGCTAAAATGAATGACTAAGGAGCTAGAAGATCTTAATCTGTGTAAAACTGAAAGAACAAAATATGCACAGTTTAGCTCTGTGCTAATGAAAGGAAAGAGATAACACTAAAAATAACTGAATGGTGCAAGCTTCAAGGCGGCAGAAGAGTTCTGGCACAAATGGATCTATCCAGAAAAAAATGAGACTTAATTACACAAAGGAAAAACTGTTGACTATGAGGAAAAGTGTCCTAAGATGAAATGACTGCTGTTGAATGGGGAACCATCAGAGAGGCAGTGACGAGGGTGTTATCTTGAAGCTTGAAGCAGCTAAAATGAGACATGTTGCCGGAAAAGCCATTAGAGAATAAATACCCCATAGTCCTAAAGAGATAGATACACATCTACTTAGGGTGGAGAATTGCAGAGCATGCACACCAGCACATGGGGTGGTGAGTCAGGATTTGGGTCTTTGTCCCAATGATATTAGGTGTAGTCTTGCTCAACCTAATTTACTTCTCCATTACTTGGCTTCCTTTCTAACTATTCTACTTCAGTGGAATGTTGTGACTAATTTTGTTATCACTTTAATGCTTTAATAAATTAACAAAATCTACTTCATGATAAAAATGTAATGTAAGCAGATGCCTATAGATTTAAGGACATTACAAAGTTTACCAGCAATTCAATAAATATTGATAGCCACCATCAAAACAATAGGTTGAGAGTTTTAGTCAAACTAATGGAAAATATTTACAAGTACATTGTAAAAGTGATTACAATAGATGCATCTCTCTTAGAAAAAAGGAAGTAAACACTGGACTTCCAAGATATATTTAAGAATTTTGAAGAAAACATGCTATACTATACCTCAAATCCTGTGCTTGCCTTCAATATTTTTCCCAATTTTTATTTGTTCTTTCCCTTCTTGTAATGTGAAACTTGAAGCACAAAATATGTAATGCATATAAAAGTTACAAAGTATAATAATATAACAAACACATCCATCCCAAGAATTGAAATATAAAAAATAACCTACATGCTGCTATACTAGTTTCTACTGCACCCCTCTTCCTAGCCAAAATTAACTATAATGAAGAATCTGAGGATTGTCATATTCTTGCCTTTGTTTTTGTTTGTTTTACATGTGCTTTTTTTGGCTAATCCTGTTTGTATGTATGTCAAAACAGTAATTTGATTAGGTCTTGCTCTGTGAGAGATTTCTGGAGTGTTTTCTAATACAGGGGTCAGCACACTGCAGCCCCCAAGCCAGCTGACACTTTTTGTAAATAAAATTTTATTAGACTCACACCCATTCACTCGTATATTGTCTGTTGCTGCTTTAAGTATCTATTGTAGATACTACAACATAGTGAAGTATCTGCAATAGATACTGTGTAGCCTAGAAGCCTAAAGGATTTACTATCTGGCTCTTTACGAAAAAGTTTTCAGACTGCTTATAATGAAAGGTTTTTTTAAAAACAATTCTACATTATGATTTTATGATTATTCCATGTTAGTCTATATATTTTCAGTTTATTATTTACATGACTATATAATATTCCATGGTAGGACCATAATACAATTATTTGTTACCATGAATACTGCAGCTATGACTATCCTGTATTCTCTCCCTAGTACTGGGGATACAGTTCAAATTGCTTTCCTAACTTAATTTTTTAATTTCATTTTTGTTCTGAATATACAAGTCACACATACTCATTAAAGAAAGTTTGGAAACAACAGCAGAGTGAAGGAAATTAAAAAATAAATAAATAATTACATTCCTCCCCAAGACAACCACTAATACTAATATTATGCTTTTTTCCTCTTTTGCTATAAAATTCCTCATCCATTAGCAGCTATTAGAGGATCACTATCACCTCAGCTTCCTTTTCCTTCCTGCCTATTATGAGGAATTCACAAATCTCATTTTTTATTTTACTTGAAAGCATTAAACATAAATAATCAATGAAGGTGAAGGTAGAAGGTATTAATAATAATAGATAAGCAAAAGAAATAAGCAAGATTTTAAAAACTTTATTAACCTCCTAAAACGTTTATAAAACTTTAATACATGTATTTTATTTTTTGTATTTGTCAAAAAGAACTGTCCGGGAATCACAGGTGATTTCACACCTTGACTTGAATCTCCTTGACTTGAATCTGCCCCATCATAAAGGGGCATATATCATTTTTTTAAAACCCAACTTTTCCCTCTCATTTTCATTGAGCATGAGCTACTGCTTCTCCTAAAACCCTCTCTCCAAAGCTTGCAAGAAACACTATGCCATGCTCCTAGTCCATGGGCCTCTTCCTTTCCTCATTTCTTACCCTTTTCCTTCTTCTCCTGAATTACAATATACCAAAAAGCTAGTTTGCCACTGCATGACCTCCTTAGATAACCGGGTAAGGGGAGATAGCACCATTCAAAGTATAGGTAGGGGAAATTCTGGGGATACTTCCAGCCAATTGTTTTTGTGCCATAATAATCTTTCATAATAATCCCAATTTCTGGTGGGAGAAAACTGTATACAAGGGAATCATTGCAGGTGTTTATGTCAGAGACACTTTTGTCTATGATAATTTGAGTCTCCTACTTCCCCATAATGTAGCTAGCCACACAAGAACTTCTAAAAATGAGTTCTACAACCAGTAGGTGTTTAAGCACTCCACAACAAAGATTTACATTGTCAAAAATGTGTAATTCTATAACAACGAAGAAAAAGTGGGAATTCTCAGAAGAGTTAATATGCTAATGTACATAGTGGCTTCATAAGAAAGAAGATAGTATAAGCACACCCTCCCAGAAAAACTTAATTAGGATCCTAGTAGGAAAAAGATTGGTTTTTCAATCAAGGGGTATGTGAGGCAAGTTTACTAAAAGGGTTATCAACAGAGATGTGGCCAGTGTTAAGAGAACCAAAAGGGGATAGTGAAGAACCCCAGAGCCAACAGTAGACCTAAAAGGTCAAAGGGAATGAGGTTTCCTGAACTAGAGAGCTAGAGCCAAGAGAAATGCAAGAGAGAGCTATCTAACAGAAGCAGTGGTCTTTGGTAGAGTGTCAGAGCTAAGCTGCAGAGATACCATGGGAACCAAAAAAGTAAATACTTTACCCTTTTCCTGCCCACTGTTCTCTTGCCCCAGCCTCTCTCAACTGGAAACCATAGGGCATGGAATGCCTGATGCAGTTCCTGAAAGGCAGCCTCCAGGGCACAAAGCAAGGGGGGATAGAATGGAGAATAGTTTTGAAAGGTCAGAAGGAAATAAATTACATCATAAAAAAATTTTATTCTATCAAATTAATCTAGTAAGTTGAGTTGAATTTCTTTGATTAAATCTCTTCCTTTGCAAAGCCTAGAGATAACTAATATTCCCAAGGAGTTGGTAAAGTAAACATCATTAAAGCACCAGTCCTGGTGTCTAGAAAGAGCCATTGGATGAGTGGATGGATGAATAGGTGGATGGATAGATGAAGTCAGCCAAGTCACAGTTTTATAGACACATTTTACACAACCCATATCTGAACATGAAGAGTCTTTCTCCTTTAATTATGACAGCTAACAGTAACCATTGAGGAAACCAATATTATATTGATTTCTTGTAGTAAAACAGCTACCCACCACTTCTATGACTATCAATAATTTGAAATTTGGGGTTATAATAATTATTTTAAAAATTAGGAAAAGTAGTAGAGTTGCTTACCTATAAGTGGCCCCAGAACTCCCTTCATTTTACTATGGTTCTCAATCTTGGATAGACATTAGACTTACACAGGGAACTTTGAAAATCAAGATACTGGGACCACAGACCACTTAAGTCAGAATCTTTAGAAATATGACCTAGGCATCACAATGACCCAGGCATTACATCATAAATGCTCCAACATGCAGTGAAGTTTAAGAGCTACTGATTTTGCTGCTCTGTAAGATCTATTCCTATGAATTCCACAATAATTCTGGTTCTCTTAGTAATTTACATTTTTAAAGGAAACTTTATAATACTTTGCTGATAATGTTATATATAATAGGGATTATAAAATTTATTGTGCTCAGGGTCATGGAAAATCATACATATAAAAGGAATAAAAATACTAGCAGCTCATAAAATAACCTGTGATAGTCCAGATTACTTGCATATCTTGCCTTTAATTTCAGAGTCCTTATCAGTATTCTAAGGAGCATAGAGCTTTTAGAAATGCTTCAGTGAAGAACACTTTATACTCTGTCTCTGATAAATGAAAGTGTTCATTTCCTCTCAGACAAGTCAGTAACAAACAACTATTTTCTAGCAACTGGACTGTATCCACCTATTCATTTCCCAAGGCTCATTGGGCATCATTAGGAATGTAACAAGTTTTAGTTACTACCAAACCCAGTTACTGTAGAATTAGTCAATTATATAAGAGTTTAAAAAATCAGTAAAGCTATTTTTATTTTAAACTGTACTTGAATACTTCAAAAGTAGGTAGAAAACATTTATATTTCATAATTATCTGCCAAAGGAATCTATTATACTTAAAACTGGAGAAATTTACATATGTAGAATATAGCCGCGGAACAGTCAAGAAATAAGACACTTCCTAAGATGTTTAATTTTTTAATACTTAAAGCAATAAATGATAGAAAATAATGAAATGATTGGTTTGAAATGATTGGTTAAGAAACTAACCACAATTAAGAGACGAGGATGTAACCCCTGAGTAAATCTGACAATACTAACAATATTAAAAATACTTCAAGATAAAGCAAATGGTTTCTACAGAGCAGAGAAAAGGGAGTTATAATATGCAAAGCACAAACAGGGGTAGGGTTCAAAGTGACTTTATGATTTTCATAATGTGTACAATTAACATATACTATATTTATAATTATGAATACTTTATTAGCAGGTATCTTATGTATCTGAGCTGGGAAATACTCTGCTGCTTCATTAATACTACTCTCTATTTGCTTAAATGGTGTACTCACCAAATAACCTTTCAATTATAATTTAGCTTTGCATTTAGGTGGCTAAATATGTGTGGGAGGGGGAGTTGGTGAGTAATTTGATGACCTATATTATAAAAACTCAAATCAGTAAGTAGTCATATTTTTCAGTGCTCATTACTAAATTGGCCCTGAGTTGAAACATTCATAAATATTTGGGTAGTGTGATTAGTATGAAGCAGTCTGTGCTCATATGTACAGTGCATATGGCATCAATTTACCAGACTTCAAGCTATACTACCAGGCTATAGTAACTACAACAGCATGGAACAGGCACAAGAACAGAGACATAGACCAATGGAACACAACTGAGAACCCAGATATAAAACCATCCTCATATAGCCATCTAATCTTTGACAAAGCAGACAAAAACATACACTGGAGAAAAGTAACCTTATTCAATAAATGGTGCTGGGAAAATTGGATAGCTACATGTAGAAGGCTGAAAAAGGATCCACACCTCTCACCTCTCACAAAAATCAACTCACGGTGGATAACAGACTTAAACCAAAGGCATGAAACTTTAAGAATTCTAGAAGACAATGTGGGAAAGATGCTTATAGACATTAGCCTAGGCAAAGAATTTATGAAGAAGTCTCCAAAGGCAACAACAAAAATAAATAAATGGGACCTTATCAAATTAAAAAGCTTCTGCATAGCCAAGGAAACTATTGTGAGAGCAAACAGACAACCTACAGAATGAGAGAAAATATTTGCAAATTGCACATCTGATAAAGGGCTGATAACTAGAATCTATATAGAACTGAGGGAAATCAGCAAGAAAACAATCACACAACTCTATGAAAAGTGGGCAAAGGACATGAACAGAAACTTCAGATGACGATAGGCTAATGGCCAACAGATATATGAAAAAATGCTCAACATCTCTAATCATCAGGGAAATGTAAATCAAAGCCACAATGAGATATCACTTAAATCTAGTGAGAATGGCCTTTATGAAAAAGTTCCAAAACAATAAATGTTGGCCTGGATACAGAGAGACAGGAGCACTCCTACACTGCTGGTGGGACTACATACTAGTAAAACCTCTGTGGAAAGTAATATGGAGATACCTCAAAGAGCTACAACTAGAACTACCATTTGATCCAGCAATCCCATTACCAGGCATCTACCCAAAGGAACACAAGACATTCTATAAATTATAGCAGCACTATTCACAATTACAAAGCTGTGAAAACAACCCAAGTGCCCATCAATACATGAGCAGATTAATAAAATGTGGTATATGTATACCATGGAGTTCTACTCAGCCACAAAAATCAATGGTGATATAGCACCTCTTGTATTACCCTGGATGTTGCTGGAGCCCACTCTACTAACTGAAATATCCCAGGAATGGAAAAATAGCACCACATGTACTCACCATAAACTTGTTATTAACTGATTAACACTTAATTGCATATATAGTAATAACATTCATCGGGTGTCGGGCAGATGGGAGGGGAGAGGAGGGGATGGGTTTATTCACACCTAATGGGTGCAGTACACACTGTCTGGGAGATGGACACACTTGAAGCTCTGACTTGGGTGGGGCAAGGGCAATATATATAACCTAAACATCTGTACTCCCATAATATGCTGAAATATATATATATATATATATATATATATATATATATCAAAAAAACTTATCACTTAGATAGAATCAGGAAGAGTTAAGGAAAAATGCTTTGATAAGACAAAAAATAAATTTATAAATGAGATATAATTTACAGCAAATTTTTGATTATTTCTCAAATTCAAAGACAAGAAAAACTTAGTCTTGCTCACTATTAACTCCTTATGAGGGTGTTTTTGTTAAGAAGCCCATGAATTACAGTGATTGGATAATCCCTTGAGCTGTATGGGAGGTGAGGTAGCAGTGATGACAGAGAAAATCAGCCAGAGAAAATATATGACTTTTCAAATGTCCCATTCACATTAATTTTCCCTTCTCCAAATAAAATTTATTTGGTATTATCTTCCTTGTATTTCTTTATATAATTTTTACCCTTTTTGTTATAAATGGATTTGTATTTGATGGAGGCTACAGACAAATGTGATTTGCCTAAGGTCATTTAGCTAGTAAACAAAAGACTCAAGGCTATAACCTATATCTCCAAAGTTTTCCTTTTACTTATAGACAGAGTTAATTGAATTTTTATTGACTAATACATCATTTTTGTAAAGGTCATTGGGTAACATACGTGTTTTATGTTGTACTTTTTTTGCTTTGCCGAGATATAAACATCCTTCTAGCCAAAAAGTTTAGTTTGCACAAAAAATTATCATGGATAGTTTTTCAGTGTTTGAAATAGTTCTTCACTGGCATTTCTATTGATCATTGAACATGAACCTAGAGAGATAAACTAACAGTCTGTTTAATTCAGCTTTTCAAAAGCCTTTCAGTTAGGAATATATGTATCTATCTTAAAAATAGTTAGAGGATGGTTAAATTATAACATGAGGGAGAGTTAGCATTTTGAATCAAAGAGTATATAATGAGAGAGTTTGAAGTGAAAGAAAATTGCTCCCAAATAGAATAGTATTTTAGTATTTTGTACGAAAGAAAAACTGGTCCAGACATTTGTGTATATTTACCAGTTTCAATCATTACACTTTGGGCTCCTTTTCAGTTATGGCTAGACTTTCTTAACCTGTTAAATGCTTCAGCTTTACTGTCCAGAGTTTTTCTGGAGTTACTCTGCTAACAATAGAGATATATTGTCCAGAGGGAGCTCCCTGAGAGGGTATGCAGCCTGATCAATAGTATAAGAACAAGATAAAGCTAATCTTTTTTCTTTTTCCCTTCTACTCTCCTCACTACTGGGCTGACAGTGATTTGGGTCTATGAAAAGATGCACTTGCCAAGGGCCTTCATCAACAAGGACAGAAAGGGCCTTCAGGCACTATGGCCTAGGAGAGAGAAGTGTAATTCCAGCTCATCCACCATCCTTAGAGCTTGGGTTGCAGTAAAGAAAGCCTATAGGGTGTTGACAGGAACACTGCCTCATTTTCTCATAGGCCTATCCATCTTTGATACCTTTATTTAGTCATAAAATATATATATAATAATAGAAGAAAAAGCTATGATGCTTACAACATATTTTGAAAATACTGAAATTACTATTAGAAAGCCTAAGAAGTGAGAAGCATCCAGGAAAAGCCATGCAAATCATAAAGTCTAAGGTTTTTCACTGTATCAATATGAAAACACCTCTATGGAAATTAATCCTACTAAGGTAATTGTCATGGAATTCATTAAAAACTCTCAGAGGCAAAATACTGGAGACTGTTGTTTCATGTATACATTCATCACGTGTATACTGACTAAATGTTTGACATTTGTCATGTAGGGGACACCTATGAAAGCCAGTTAAGTATTCTGGTAAATCTACACTCCCGGAAGGGCAACGGGGTTAATGCTCTGGTCAGCTCTTATCCATAGCTGGTGGGCCAGTGGATGAGGACTCTTCTCCTCTGGGCCTCAGGCAAGACATTCTGAGGTGAATCTTGTACAAGTCCTCAGGTGGGACCCTGTACAGTGTAGCCACCCTTACTAAAAGGGATAACTTCCCACAGTGAACCACCTGTATGCCAGCTGTTGCCTCTGGATCTGTGTTTGGAGGAAACTGAAGCTAAGACTCAGTATTTGCCTCTGTTACGAAAAAACTGGATGAGGAAAAAGGCATAAATGAAATGCAAGTGCTATCAAAGGACACTGGCAGACACAAAGCAGCAATAGCCCATCCCAAACACATCAATGTACACTCTCAGCTTCTCCTGACCTATCCATCCATGAACAATCAAAGTATTCCCTTGATAAGCTATTCAAGAGCAGAATGCCCTGACTTATGTGGACCTGAACCTCACAGATCAATGTTCTTAAGGATGACCTTGTCTGCCCTTGACCAAAGGAGGGACTTAGAAAGTGAAAAACAGCCCAGCTGGCAGCTAGGTCATGATGTTCCCAACTAAAGATAAATAACAACATGGGAAATAAATAATATCAGAGAAAGCTACTCCATGAGCACGTTTGCAACTAGACAGAGACGAGGACACTTCTCAGCCATGAAAATGATGAAACAGTCCACCTCAATCCATTTTGACTAACAGGATTTACTGTTAATCCTTTGCCAATGACATTTATAGCCCCTTCTTAATCTTCCCAAATCTCAAATAAAAATTAAAATACCCAATTACTGTATTGTTTCTGCCTATTCACAACTTATAATTCAGAAATTGTTTCTACATCCATAACCCCCTTCCCTCCTTAGAATCCCTTAACACCAGCCCCAAATCAATAATAAGACACTCGCTCCATTCCCTATTAGTAAAATGTCCCCCGTCTCCCCTGGAGTGAGTTCTGACTTGCTGTATCAAGCTAAATGAAGCCCTAAGATTTTCTTGATGTGTGTGTCTGTGGTGGGGAGTGAACATGTGTATTCCTGATAGTCTTTTGTTAACAGACATTGACTCTCTTTTCTGTTACCAGCTGATAATCAACTCTCTCAAGGAAAAGAAAATAAACCTTGCCATTTTCAAATGTCTTTGATTTTCCTTGAGTCCATCCTCTATCCTCCTCATCCTATATAAATCCTATCTTTACCTTTGTTTGATGAAATTGATCTACTGTTGGTTTCTCTTTTTTACATGTAAAATAGTGTGTTAATAACTAACTATATATCTCTGAGCAAGTCTTTTACACTGTGGTAGACTTTTATTGAAGATGTGGCAGGAACAACAAAGGGCCTACATCGTAGCTTCCTAAATCTGCTACTTTAAATTCAATATCATACCTCCTTTTTTTGAAAGGTCCTTCAATACCTTCCAATATTTCTTCCAACTTGAACTTCCACTTCCCAAGTTGCTTGACCCTCTTTATTCTTTCCTACTCTACAGACCACTAGAAAATAAAACAAAACCCCAAACTACAAAATAACAACCCCTCAAAAATAGTATGATGAGTTAAGACATTATTAAAATATGGGTGTTTCCACAGACATTTCCCCATTAAATAGAATAGGAGCCCCTTCTCCTGCCTCTTGGGGTGGGTGTTTGTGTACATATGCATGAAAGAGAGGAAGAGAGGGAGAGAGAGAAAGAAAGGGAGAGTGGAAGAGGGGGAAGGGGGAGAGAGAGAGGGGAGATAAAGACTCAAAGACAAGAGACTCAAGATCTTCTATATTTTACTTGAATTTGTGAAATTAGTGAAGCATAAGAAAAGATAATCTATTTGAACTTGAATCCAGAGACATTCTCTTTAAAGTAGCAGAGAGAACTTGTCATTGAAATTGTAAGAAAGGAAATGTAAGCCCCAAACCATAGTTGGCTCTGCAATAAAATAGATTTATGGTGCCACAATAATGTACATGTATTTATATATTTTCTGAATCTTTGACAAAATACCTAATTATAGTTAGATAACAAAGAAGAAATGCAACTCGACATAAAATTAAAAGTAGAGTTTACAGAATTGGGGTGAAGAAAGGCAGTAGGAAAAATGAATAAACAGGGAGGGCCATTAAAATCTTCATTTTACCATGTGAAGGTTTATGAGATACTGTTGACACTTTAGAGAAGAAAAAATAAAGATGTACGGATTGCATTTAAAATAAAAAGTTAACAGAAGAAAAAGAATGTGGATGTATATGAGTTAATTTTTCATCTCTCATAAGAGGAAGATTATGGATGATGAAATATGAGAAAATCAAGAATTAGAGATATAAACATGCTATTACAGATTTGTAAAGGTAAGCATTAGAAAAATAGAATGACGAAGTATCTGCCTCTGAGGAGTGGGAAATGGTAAGGGAACACAATATGTTTAACTAAAAGAACTTATGAAAAATAAAGTTCTCTATCATGTACAGATAATGATTTGCTTAAAATTAAACACAATGCTTCAAATAATTTTGCATTCATTCATATGCACTGTATACATTTTGAAAATTTCAATAAGAAAAAAATGAGAGAATTAAAATTATGTATAAATCTATATCCCAGTGATAAAAACTATATTTTCATATATATGCATATATAAATGGGATGATACTATAGCATTATATGTATATATACTATGTATTATAATATGTTTTACCTTTTTATTTATGTATTTGGAATACCTTTAGTATCAATGGATTTACTTCTAAAATTTTATTTTAAATTTTTCTTCTTTAACAGTCACCTACTGATAGATATTTGTGTTGCTTCCATTTTTCACTACAATAACAATTAATAAATTGATGTACAACTCAATCTTTGCACATTGACTTAACTATTTCTCTAAATAATTCCCTAGAGATGCAATTGCTCAGTCACGTGTATGCACACTGTTTCTGATGGATACAGAAAAACTGTTCTCATGAAATACACCAACTCAATTTCCTGTTCACAATTATGCAAGGTTAAAAATCATATTACTCTTTTTTCATATATTTAGTTATAAATGAAGTTGAACATTTTTTTCCATATGCCTTTGGATTTTGTACCTATTTTTCCTTCGTATATGCTTAAAATGAGGCAATATATTTATCATTTATCTTTCTTAATTGATTTGTAAGATTTAACTTCAGTTTATTTCATTAATGTACAAATTTTTCAAAATATCTATGTGGGATTTCCATTTTAATTTTTTTTTATATATTGTCACTTTTACAGAGGTGTTTACCATCATCTCATTGCAGAAATATTTATTGTTCCTCCTGTCCTATGGGCTTAAGTTTATTCATATTTGAATATTTTATCAAGATGAAATTTAATTCACTGCATTATGTGAAACAGGGTTTTGACTTTTTTATGTAATTACCAAAACCACTTCTTTCATAATCCATTTTTACTCACTGATTTGAAATTCTAATTTTGTTATATATACTTGAATATATTTGGAAAATTTCTGCTTTGTTTCATTTATCTGTATATTCTTTTGGAAGTTTAATTATACATTTTAATATATACATTAGCAAATGAATTTTCATTTAAATTCTTTAACATTTTCTCATTAAGCCTCAACTATATTGCTGCCAGATAAACTTAGAGCAATTTCATCACATCCAATGGCTTCCCATCCCCCAACTAATTTTTATGTTTTTCTATTACATTTTCAGTTAATTTTAGATTAAATATGTCTAAAATATTAATATTTTTTTTCTGAGACAGAGTCTTGCTCTCTTGCCCAGGCTAGAGTGCCATGGCATCAACTTAGCTCACAGCAACCTCAAACTCCTGGGCTCAAGTGATCCTCCTGCCTCAGCCTTCCAAGTAGCTGGGACTACAGGTGCTCGCCACCACACCCAGCTACATTTTTGTTTCTATTTTTAGTTGCCCGGCTAATTTTTTCTATTTTTAGTAGAGACAGGGTCTCACTCTTGCTCAGGCTGGTCTCAAACTCCTTACCTCAAACAATCCTCATGCCTCAGCCTCCCAGAGTGCTAGAATTACAGGCGTGAGCCAGTGCACCTAGCCAATTATTAATACTCTAACCAAGAAGTATTATATTTATCTCTTCATGCATTCAAATATTCTTTTATATTTTTCAGTAAAGTTTTACAAATCATCAAATTCTATGCTAAATAAATAAATTCATAGTAATTTAACATTTTGAACTTCTGTGGAGAATGAGAGCTTTGATGTTCAATAGTTTATCAAAATAGTTACTAACATAGGAAAGCTTGCATTTAATTAATATGTAATTATTTCTTGTTTTTCAATGGGTTTTGTGACTGAATTTTCCCATTAGTTCTAATAGGTGTCATTGTTGATTTACTTGTACCAGGTTGACAATAATATCATCTTCTAATATTTGTAATTTGATTTTCTTTTTCAACATTTATACTTTTATTTGTTGTCTTTCACTGGCTAGAATATACAGAATAGTATTAAAAAGAGTAGTTTTGGTGGGCATTCAAGTTATGCTTCTGATTTTAAAGTAGAGTCTTCCGATATTTCAACATTGATGATGGAGTTGTCTGTTGTTTTGAGATAGACAATATTTGTCGTGCTTATAAACTATCTTTTCTTACATTGCTAAAAGGTTTTTGTTGTTGTTTCTACTTTAAAATTGGGGACTTTTTTCATTTTATCAATTTTTTTCAGAACTTAAAGAAATTATACATTGTCTAATGATCTTTATCTACAATGAAGGATGTAAATTCTCTTATTATAGTAAGTATATCTATTTTCCTAAAATGAATCAAATTTGAGGATGATAACTTAGTTTCTTGTTGTTTTAATTTGTGATATTTTATAAGATTTTAATGTTTGTATTCCTGAGATTGGTCTGTAGCCTTCAATGCTTGTGCTAATTTTTTGATGTTTCATAATCAAGGCTATATAGGGCTTAGAAAATGAATATAGACATTTTAAAGGTATTTTTGTTATTTGGAATTTTTAAACAGATAATAATTCATACTTAGATGTTTCAAAGCATTTTTCTATATATTTTAAAGTTACTTTTTCTGTTGCTTTTTAATTGTATATAAAATTAAATGTTTAATCTCTTATTTTTATTTTTATCTTTTTCTTAAATACAAAAGCATTTAAAGCTATGAATATTGTTTTATTACAGCTTTGCTTTTATCCCATAAGTTTTAATGTTTGTTTTTCATGCTCATTAATTTCTAAATAGCCTACATTTTTTTTTTGGTTTAAGAAAATAGCATTACTTTTCTTTTGTTACAAAATCAGTATATGTTTACGATAGGAATATATAAAATTAACTATTAACAAAAGTATAAATAACTCATTTTCCATCAAAAGATGCCACTACTAACATCCTGTTGTTTATTCTAAGTGTTTTTCTGTCTATCTATGTAAACCTAATATAAATTGAATTATTCCTATATTATCTAAGAATTATGCCCTATGATCTACTAATTTATTTTTTCTATTTTCTTAAATGGCTTCCTGATTTTATTATATTTTATTTTCTTAGACATTTTCTAACAAAAAAAATTATAGCAAGTTTTTTGATCATGTTTGGTAATGTTTTACTGCAAACACATGCTTATGAAGTGCCTGCTTCATCGACTTCTTTATTTTTTGTCTTATTTTTATGTCTGAATTTTCTTTGAGTTTACTGGATTTTGTATAGGAGCTGGTATGTTGTTTACAAGTTCAATGGATTACAACCTTTTCTGCACATTATAATCATCTGGGGAGCTTTTACACATCCCAATGACCAGGTTGCCTCCCAAACCAATTAAATCAGAATCTTCCCAGGTGGGACCCAGGCATCTGTAAGTTTGAAAGGTTCTCATGAAGTTTCAAATAACAGCAAAAGCAGAGGGCCACTGGACTTGTTAGAATATGTGGGAAAGGAAGTTTATAAGATTAAAACTTAAGGTTTATTTATTTTGCAAATACAGCTGGTTTAACACATTAGTATACAACGTAATCCTAGTATCTCTGAAAAACACAAGTTTAATTTTGCCTGGAGCTGCAGCTCTCGATATCTTTTCCAACATATCCTTCATGCAGGGAAATGACTATACTCACCAATACTTATGAAATAGAATAATTTTTCAACTGCAAACCTTTAATTGTGTTTTAGAAAACTCATCCAGATTTCCTTAAGCAAGTTTTAGAAAGCATATACATGAGCAATTATGAATCTGGCCTTTAGCCTAACTCAGTAATTAAAAAAAATAAAATCTCAAAGTGAAGTCATATTCATTCATTCTTTTCTTCTTACTTTTCTTCCATAAAAATATACATCTCTATTTTCAAATTGGCTTTGTGATATCATTTGAAGCCAGTTTCCTTCTGAATGACAATTCAAATTGCATTTACTTGCCCATAGAATTATACATTTTTTTTAAAAAATGAAAATAATGTGTACATGGATTGCCAAAGAATGGTCTAATTTGGTATTAGGACAAAGATGGTCAAATTCAGAATTATTTAGCCATCTAATTAAAAAAACCTAGCAATAATTCAGCCATAGAGCTGTTCATCAAAGAATAAAAGCAATTGTTAATTAACTTTTCATTGAGGAAAGTCACACATTTTTCACGTTATCATAACATTTCAAAATGCCCTGGGAAATGAGAAAATTAAGATAATATAAGCTATTGATATATTATAATTCTAACAATGAAACATTTTGCCAAGGCCTTCAATGAGGGTTCTCAGTTAAGAAGAAGAGCAAAGGAATGCATAAAAGACATGTGAAGAGAAGGAGAGTAAATCCAGCTTTCCAGGAAGATATTTTAGGAAAAACTGAGATTCCTAAGCTGTTCCAGGTGTAACAGACCTAAGGCAATATAGGCATATGCAGTGCAATTTGTCTCCCTAAATTTAAGAGTTATAAAATCGAATCCTAAACTGTTTTTAAAAAGTCACACACTTAGTTATTGTTCTACAAATACTTCTTTCTGAGATTTTTCTACTATAGTAGTCACTTTAAATAAACCATAGAACCCCACGAGAGAGAGAGAGAGAGAGAGAGAGAGAGAGAGAGAGAAAGAAAGAAAGAAAGAAAGAAAGAAAGAAAGAAAGAAAGAAAGAAAGAAAGAAAGAAAGAAAGAAAGAAAGAAAGAAAGAGAGAGAGAGAAGGTATTGATAATTAAAACCTCTTGGCCTTACGAATGGCCAGTGGAAAATGATCCCCGTACCCTCATTTAGTAGGAAGGGAGGGAGTTGCCTCCTCTTTGAATAAATCAGGTTACTTAAACATTGTTAGATTAAGGACTATATGCTTTGCCATGTTCTCTTGGTGCCACAAAGGCTCACCAGATTCGCGTGAAACTCCAAAGAAGGGATTAGACAGTGTAAAACATAACAGGTTGTACTTGTGTCTTCCCTGGTAAGTGGAGCCTTAGCAGCATACTCAATTTGATTTGGATAAATAAAGAGAACTGATTTATCTTTTATGTGAGCATTATGGAATATATTTATCTTGGGTCATCCAATCAAATGAGCATGAAATCTGGAATACTGTAGGTTGTTTCTACATGTTCATTCTGTCTTTCTACTTGCTTAATTACATCTGTGTTACTTCTATTAGATGCATCTGCAGTGAACTTTTCAGTTGCCAATGCCATATGCCTAGATTCTGAGGTAGGCTGAACAAAATCTCTTACTCCAGAGAAGCAAGTGAGGACAAGATATTTAAATAACTTGACCAAGGTTAAACTATTATATGTGGCTGATATGGGATGAGAACTTTCAGAACATAATACTTTTTACTTTGCTATTTTTTCCAAAGATTTGTCTGAAACATTAAGTAGAATGATAAAATTGATGCCTCATTTTATATTTTCAAAATCCCTTCCATATTATATAATGTATCAAAATGACCTGGGCACGTAGATATATGTATATTAATTTTAGAGGTGAAAAAATTAAAACTAAGGGAGGTTCTCAAAATGTCATTATTTTGCAATAAATGAAAAAAAGTTTTACTTCAAAAGCATATCTTTTTTCATTAAACCATGAATTTCTGTATATGCATCAAATAAACTATTTTAAAGAGGTGTTTGGGGTTTAAGTCGTTTATATCTTTCTGTAGTACCTTGAATTAACAATGTAAATAAAAGCAAATGGAACTGAAGTTAAACCCATATAACCCATGTATTTTCTTGCTCTGAAACCTAGAGGTAAAGTGTATATGAAGTAAAACAATATTTTGGATGTTATAATGACTCACCATTGTTTCAATTAAATCCTTTAACACACACACACACACACACACACACACACACACATGCACACACACAATAGAAATATAGAGATAGATAAATGGGATAGATATAATAGATAGAAAGAAAGGCGTTTGTGATTCCCAACTGAAAAAAACTGGCTAGATTGCATCAAAGTGAGGATGAGAATTATTGGAAAACTGAACAACCCCAGAACGCTTTGTCCTTTTCTTAACAATACAGATAAAAATGAGTGTAGGTGCTCCTCTTGGTTTTGAATGTTCTGACAGTTTTATCCCCTCTCATGCCAGCATTGTGTTACTGTTTCCCATTTCTCCTTTGCATTCAAAATGTCACCTCCTCCATTTTATATTTCAATCTGAAAAAAATCCTTGGGATAGGAAACACAATGGTAAAAGTGAACAAGCATTTTATAAAAATGCTGATGATTATAATGTATTCTTAACAGCCTTGGGTGAATTTGTATTGGTCTCCTAAACAGATCTAAAAAAAAAAAAAAAAAGCAGTATAACAGGAAATTTGATAGCAATCAAAAACCAACCCCTTTGTAATATGCTGCCAAAGAAAGGCTCAGCACTGTATGCAACAAGGAGGTCATTGTCGTATGGTGCCCAAGGCCTCTCTTTGTAGATACGTTACAGAAGGCAGATACTGTGGCACTATGGTATGTCTCTCTAATCTGACCTGCAACGGACCATCGTGGAGAAATCACTCCTGATGCTTAGAAAGCAAGTGTTTTTGCTTTTATTTAAATGGCATAAGGTAGAGACTGTGTCCATACCATTTATTAGTCTTAGGGGATAGACAATTTTTCAAGGAGAGAAACACATTCTAGGCAGAATAAACATCCAGTGAAAAGGAGCAGAGGCATAAAATAGGGTGGTCTGTAGGAGGAATTACAGATGTACTGGTATTGCTAGAGTATAAGAGATATAGGAGGAGCCGTGATAAATAAAGCTAGAACTATAGCCATAAGCTAGATTTTAATAAACCAGCATTCCATACTTGGTAGTTAGATTTTCTTACGTAGATGGTAGCAGTAACCTATGTGTTTAAGTAGCGTACAAGAACAAATATGTAGTAGTAATAATAACAATAGTAATGATAACAGCTAGAATTTATTGAGCCCCTACAGTAAGCCACATACTATTCTAAGCACTTTGCATGTATTAACTATTTAATTCTCATAGAAATAGGTATCACATTATCATTTTTACAGATGAGTGAGAGGCAAGTTGCTAGACATGATGGAGCTAGTAAATAGTGAAGATAGAATTCAAACAATAATCCATGTGCTTATCCATTGCACTACCCTGTATGTTTAGGGAGATCAGTCTGTTTGTACTATGCAAGGGGAAAAAGACATTGGAGACTGTACTCAGCATGGCCAAATGCTAGGTAGTGATGTATTTCTTGGAGAGCTCAATTCAGGAACACGGTAGCAGAGAATACAAGTACTGTCAGCCTTCTTTACAGGTAAGAACATAGCAGTGAATATTTAAATGTTTTGGCCTTAGTTTTATGAATTTTTATTCACTGAACTATACATTCATTAGAATTATCTATTCTAGTTTTCTAAGATCAGGCATGCCAGAAGACAAATGAAATTTCTTCTTTTATGATTCAGAAGAACAGGAGATGGCTATGCAAGATGCATGAACACAAAGTAACTTGAAATCCCAGAAACATTCATTTGTGCATTAATTAATTTATTCATTCATTCATTCAATAATCATTTACAGAGTCTTTTATGAACCAAGTACTATGAACTAGGTCCTGGGAATACAAGGAGGTGAAGCAGACAATTGACTTTACTTTTGTCCATTGAGTTCTGTCCAATTTGCCTATCGTACTTGGTTGGTTGAACTTCCTAAAGTTATCTTCTAGGATTATCAAGCTTCCTTTCACCCTCAACTATTTCCCACCTTACAAAAAAAATTACACACACTGTAAACTGAGAAAATTATCAGTCCAGGTAGACTCATTCCTTCTGCTATGAAGAATTTCTATATTGTCAGCAATATTCAGCTGACAAGCCACAGGATAAAACTATTTTGAGCATTTTTGACATCTGCAGCTCCTGATTATACCCTACATTCTTTCTGATAGAATACTGAGAGTGACCAAGCCAGCAGCCTTCCTTCAGGACACATTTTCCCAGTCCAGAAGTTCCTAAAATCATAGGAAGGCAATCTGACGTTATATCTGACAGGTATTTATTTTTTCTAACCCTACAGACTGCTTCTAAGGACAAACTTTTCTAGACATATAATTTTAAGGGAAAAATATCAATATTTGAAACAAACAAGTATGCTTGAATGTCACTCTACCTTATGATTCACTTGTTATTCCTAGGGTGTTCTCCAGCAGGTTAAGTGGGCTATTGAACACAAAAAAACCCTAGATTTCTGACATCTTCTATTACCCTAAACTGATTGAAAATCAGTTTTTCTTCTGTTGAGATGAATTACTTGACAGTCAGTAGAAAAATTCTTCCCACGGGTTTCTCCTTTCTGAAACCTTTTCCACCCTTAGTCCTCAGAAATATACTTTGGTGAGTTTCTCTCTATCCCAGGGCATTATTCATATAATCCAAGACAAACTGAAAAAGACTTGATGACTACTTTGCAATGGTCTGAGGTACCTGAAATATTTTATTCATTTTATTTTTATATTTATTTGAAATAAATATGCTTACTATCCTTAGGGTAACTCCAATATTAAAAAGAGTCACATTTATTACATATATACCAGAGCCTATATCCCAAAATAGAATTATTTATGAGAAACCTTAACGCAAATAAAAATACTAAACCCTCAGGGCCTCTTGTGCTTTTATATTTGACATCTCCTCTTTTCAAATATTCATGTATTATAGTCTAAAGTAGAAACTTCAAGATGTACTGGATAAAACATTTTCCCAAGCCACTTTATTGTCACTGGGGTGTTTTCTCAATCTAGATCTCAATAACAATCTTTCCCCTAAATTAAGTAAGCACATCTCTCAAACCACTTGTGAATGCTAGCATTTGTTCAGTTTCGTTAGCTTACTTTAGAGCAATCACATGTCACCACACTTCCAGCATCAGAGATAAAGTTCAGATCAATTATATCACATGTTGATTCTAAAAGTCTTGGTCTCATGGGAGGCTGGGATATCTGACACAACTCATAATACTTTCTCCCACTGCTTCATGTTCCATATATAAAAAATCCATTTGCTACTCACTTCCCCAAATTTAGAACTTTGTGTTTAAAAGTAGTTTTATAAGTGAATTCACCTACTTTATTTTTCAGGCCAAAGATTCTAGTTGTCATATCAAGTAAGGTCTTAATGCATTCTGTTTTCTTTACCTTATAGTAAACCTCAGATTGATAAGCTTTCTAATAATTCAGAAAGTTCACATTATCATATTAGTAGGGCTTCTCAATTCAAATTGAAATTTAGCTTAAGATGTGAGAAACTGTTTCAGATGAAAAGGTCATTTTTATATGCAAAGATGAAATGATGTTTTCTATTATTATAAAAGGCAAAAATGAACTAATATGTAATGCAAAATGAACATTAGAGGAGATATATGATGGATCTTCAACAAGTTCATGGAAAATGAGTATTATGAAAAAACTATGCATGGATTTCAATTTTTGTTGTACCAAAGTAAACTTGTACTAATTTTTCATACGTATCTGAGCAGGATCTAGTTTGAGGCACTAAGAAAGATAACACATCAGTTTGAAGAGAGCCCTTATCAGAGCAACATGAATTCTGCTAAAATTGAAGCAAGAACAAACATGATATTTATGGCAAAGTTTGGGTGGAAGAATGATGAAATTACTGCTGTTTTATGAAAAGCTTATGAAGACAATGCCCCAAAGAAATTATCAGTTTACAAATTGATCTTTTATTTTAGGAAGAGACAAGATGATGTTGAAGATAAAGCCTGCAGCAGCAGACTGTCCACATCAATTTGCGAGGAAAAAAAAAATCATCTCGTGTGTACCGTAATGATTCACAGCACAAACAACAGCTAACACCATAGGCATCTCAGTCAGTTCATCTTACACAATTCTGACTGAACAATTAAAGTTAAGCAAACTTTCCATTCAATGGGTGACAAAACCATTGTGCCCAGATCAGCTGTAGACAAGAGCATATCTTTCAATGGAAATTTTCAACAAGTGGGATCAAGGTTCTGGAGCATTTCTTCAAAGAATTCTAATAGAAGATGAAACATGGCTTTACCAGTAAGATCCTGAAGACAAAGCACAATCAGAGAAATAGCTACCAAAAGGTAGAAGTGGTCCAAGTCAAGGCAAAAGTGGACTGGTCAAGAGTAAATGTCATGGCAACAGTTTGTTTGTTTGTTTGTTTGTTTTTGTTTTTAAATGCTCAAGGCATTGTGCTTGTTGACTTTCTGGAGGGTCAAAGAATGATAGCATCTGTCTGTTATGAGTGTGCTTACAAACAGTAAGCCAAAGCTTTAGCAGACAAATGACCAGAAAAGTTTCACCAGAAAGTCCTCCACCACAACAATGCTCCTGCTCATTCCTCTCATCAAACAAGGGCAATTTTAATAGAGTTTTGATGGCAAGTCATTAGGAATCCAGCTTATAGTCCTGATTTGGCTTATTCTGACTTCTTCTTGTTTCTGAATGTTAAAAAAAATCTCTAAAGGACACTCATTATTCTTTAGTTAATAATGTAACAAAGACTGCATTGACATGATTAAATCTCCAGGACTCTCAATTCTTTGGGGATTTACTAAATGGCTGGTATCATCACTTACAAAAGTGTTTTCACCTTGATAGAACTTAATGTTGAGTAATAAAATTTATGATTTTATCTTTTAATTACATTTTCCACAAACTTTTTTGAAGTACCCTTGTATATGTTCAAGAGGCAAATTTATTAATTTCTTTATTTTCTATTTATTTATCAAATAATTACCAAGCAAATCATATATGCCTAGCATAGTGCATGCTTAGATATTTTTTCTCATCTCTATTAAAGTGATGAAGGTGTAGGATTTTAAAAAAATCAAAATAGATATTTAATATCAGATACATAGTATCATTAGTGTATGTAACCAGAATTTATCTTGAATTGTTCACACCAAAGATTTTAAATAGTTCAGAAAAAAACACACATTACTAGTCACCACTCACTAGGATCTTGAGAAGATAAAACAAAAAATAAAAATACAAACAAATCAATACAGAAATATTCACTATAAATCATTGAACCAAATGATCTAGGACAAAATTTAAGAAAAACAATTGCATACTGCCTTGATGTAATAGTCCTCATTATCAAATTAGATGGACTTGTCAAAGACAATATACCATATGAGAAAAAGCATGTGTGAAAACTAGGAAGAAGAAATAACCTGAATTTGTTGCCAAAGAGAAGTTACAATGAATGTAATAAAGCATCTTTTTTTTTTTTGTGGAAAAAATATGGAAAGACAGTAGTTGTTCTACTACATTAATCTCCTTATAGGTTAACAGGTGCAGCACCAGTTGGCTGCAAAAACTCTTGTCAATGCATTGCTCAGACTATCCCATCTGCTTCTCACTGTTCGCTATATGCAAAAGCATGTTAATAATGGCTACTGCATGTCATCGTTTCATTTTATTATTTGCTAACTTAACTGTGCCAACATGCTAGAAAGGAATCAAGCTTACTATAATTTTAATATATTAAGATGTTGATTAATAAACCATTTCTGGAATTTAAAATATTTATGGACTCATAATAGAAAACAGGTGCAACAGGTTCCTTTCAGTCCAATCCATTCAATCAACATACAAAAATATCAATAAAATTGCTCTCAGGTCTTATGAGAACATTGGTTCCAAAGATTTCAGAGTTGAATGGAAACTGTTTTCTTCAAATGAAACCTGACCCAGAAGTCCAATATGAAACGATAAAGAGTGAGCTATTTATTAAATAGCTAATGGAATGCTGGTGCTGGTGGCAGTGGGTATGTGGTCTCCCCCCTCACCCAGGAGATGAAGCTTGAAACACCCCTAGGAACCACCAAGGCTCCAGTAAAAATACTGTAAAATTCCCTAATGTTCTCCAATTTACAGTTTGTGTACCAAACCTATCCACAACATTCCTTAAATAGCTATAACCCCCCCCCCCACTCTATGATCCAGTGGAAAAGAACTCACTATTTCCAGATTAAGCTTTTTTCTTTTCTGTATTTGACCATTTTTCATCTCCATGACCAAGTTGCAAGTTTTTTTTTTTTTTTGGTTTGTTTCAATCTTTAGTGGACATCTGGCTCCCTTTCGTTTCTTCTCACTCTAATAAGAATATGCTTCAACCCGTCTCTACCAAAGAGCTTTTTGAATGTTTGAAAACTGCTAATACATTCCTATAATTATCAGTTTCTTTCTAAACATGCTCCAGTTTTTCAGTGTCTCATTTAAATTATGTTTCTCAAAGCTGAACAGCACAGATTTGGTCTGATGAACATACTTATAGTGTCAACAAAGAGGGTGTTCTGGGCACAATTTCAATTGGCATACTAAATTCATTTCCTTGGGTTTTTTGTTTTTCTTTTTGTTTTTGTTTTTTTTTTTGTATCTGTATCGTGTCAGAGTCATCATAAACTCCCATTCTTTTATTTTCCTTAAATTAACATGTCATTTCTGCTCTAGCATATATTTAATACCTATGGGGGAGATAGGGGAATGGCAACTAAATAAATTATGTTTTCCCTATTCGATTCTATCTCAAGTTATCGAGCAAATATTTCAGTGCCTAGTATGTGTTAGGCATTTGATAAATAGCAGAAAGCAAAGCATACATAGTCTACACCTTCATGGTGCATTCATACAGTAGAAGAAATGTAACAGTTAACATGTATTGGTAACTCATGACAAATATATAGGAAACTAAATCTTGGTTTATGGTCAAGCTGGAATATATAAGCCTTGGTTTGTTTGATTCCAGAGACAGCTCTATTAACCACTAAGCCAAAGTGAACACTACCACCTACTATAATAATCTGATGACTCCTTTGAGTATTAATTCTTTCATCTGGAACTCTAGAAGATATTGTGACTTAAGGGCTTTAGACCAAGGGAAGAAAAATAAAAGCAGAGAGTGAGAGACCTTTTTAGAGCCAGGGCACAGCCTAAAATGAAAAACAAATGAATGATTCACATCAGCAACCAAAGGTAGGAATAACAATTCAGAAAGAAAACTCTTATTTGCCAAAGAGGAAAAAGAAATATGGCAGACATAATGTCTGATGGCACAGGCTCCAGATGGGATAAGAAATACACAGCTGCAAAGTCAGGCTGTTTTCAGTTAACCCAGAGAAACCTGATCATCAGAAGCATTAGGCAATGTCTATAAAAATATAATAATGAAATAAAATCAGAAATCACTATAAATCTTTAAGTGTTAATTTTATTTTATAAAATAATTTAAGAACTATTTTTTTTTTATTTTAGAATATTACAGGGGTACAAATGTTTTGGTTACATGGATTGATTTTGTACTGCTTGAGTCAAAGTTATAAGTGTGCCCCTCACCCAAATAGTGTACACTGTATCCATTAGGTATGATTTCAACTATCCCCTACTGCCCCCTCCTACCTTCATGATGATTTCCGTTGAGTTTTACTTCCATCTGTGCACATGGTGCCGACCAGTTAGTTTCAATTTAATGATGAGTACATGTGGTGTTTGTTTTTCCATCCTAGTGACATTTCACTTAGGACAGCAGTCCCCAACATTTTTGGCATCAGGGAACCAGTTTCATGGAAAATAACTTTTCCACGGACTAGGAATAGGGCTGGTGGTGGAATGTCATAGGGGAGGGATGTGGTGCGGAGCTCAGGCAGTCCTGTGCAGCCCATTTCCTAACAGGCCACAGCCAGGTAACAGGGCCATGCCCGCACAGGAGGGAACTGAAGACTTAGGAGAATGGTCTCCAGCTCCATCCAGATTGCTGCAAAAGATATGAATTCATGTTTTATGGTTGATTAGTACTCCATGGTACACATATACCACATTTTATTGATCCAATCATATATTGATGGGCACTGGGTTGATTCCACATTTTTGGGATTGTGAATTGTGCTGCAATAAAGATTTTAGTGAAAGCCTCTTTTTGATAAAAAGTACTTTTTTTTCCTTTGGGTAAATACCCAATGGGATTTCTGGATCAAATGGAGGGTGTACTTTTAGTTCTTCCAGGTTTCTCCATACTACTTTCTATAGAGGTTACTTTAGTTTACAACCGTACCAACAGTGTATAAGTATTCCTTTCTCTCTGCATCCATGCCAACATCTATTGTTTTGGGACTGTCTGATAAAAGCAATTTTAACTGGGGATAGCTGGTATCTCATTGTGGTTTTGAATTGCATTTATCTGATGAATAATGATGTTGAGAATTTTTTCCTACATCTATTGGCCATTAGTATATATTGTTTTGAAAAGCTTCTGTTCATAACTTTTGCCCTCTTGTTAATGGGTTTCTTTGATTTTCTCCTGGCTGATTTGCTTATGTTCTTTGTAAATACTGGTTATCCGCCCTTTATCAGATGTATAGCATGTAGATATTTTCTCCCATTCTGTAAGCCATCAATTAACTGTGTTGATTGTTTCCTTGCCTGTGCAGAAGCTTTTTTAATTTATCAAGTCCCATTTATTTATTTATTTATTTTTGGTCTTGCTGTAATTGCCATTGGGGTCTTCTTTATAATTATAAATTATTTGCCTAGGCCGATATCTATAAGAGTTTTTCCAACATTTTTTCTTCTAAAATTCTTACAGTTTCATGTCTTATATTTAAGTCTGTTATCCACCTTGAATTAATTTTTGTGAGTTGTGAGAGATATGGATATCCCAATCCATGAGCATGGTAGGTTTTTCTGTTTGTAGAGATCTTTGACCTCCTTGGTTAAATATATCCCTAGGTATTTTATTTTCTTTGTAGTTATTGTGAAAGATACTGAGTCTTTTTTTTATTATTATAACCCTAACAATATTTGTACTCCCATAATATGAAGGAATAAAAATAAATAAAATAAGTAAATAAAAATAAATAAATAAATAAAATTTTAAAAAAAGATACTGAGTCTTTGATTTGATTCTTGCCTTGACTCCTGTTGATGTATATATATGCTACTAATTTGTGTACATTGATTTTATAAACTGCTGTGCTGAATTTATTTATCAATTCCAGGTGTCTTTTGGTGGATGACGTCTTAGGCCACAAAACATGTCTCAACAAATTAAAAAAAAATTGAAATTATGCCATTATCTTCTCAGACCATAGTGGAATAAAATTAGAAATCAACTCCCACAGAAACACTCAATTCTACATGAAGTCATAGAAATTAAACAAACTACTGCTGAACAATTATTGAATCAGGGAGGAAATTAAGGTTGAAATCAAAAGTTTCCTCAAACTAAATGGCAAAGGGGACAGAAGTTATCAAAATCTGTGGGATTTAGCTAAAGGAGTCCCAAGGGGAAAAATCTTATTCTTAAATGCCTACATCAAAAAGACAGAAAGATCACAAATCAACAACCTAATGAATCATCTCAAGGAATCAGAAAAGGAATATTAAACCAAACACAAATCCAGCAAAAGAAAAGAAATAACTAAGTTCAGAGCAGATATAAATGAAATTAAAAGCAAAAAAACTTATACAGAAGATTAATGAAAGAAAAAATTGGTTCTTTGAAAAGATAAACAAAACTGATAGATCTCTCTCTAGATTAACCAGAAATAGAAAAGGACCTAAATTAGCTCAATAAGAAATGAAAAAGAAGATATTACAACTGATAACACAGAAATACAAAATAACATCTGTGAATACTATAAAAATCTATATGCACATAAACTTGAAAATGTAAAGGCAATGGACAAATTCCTAGAAACACACCACCTCCCAGGGTTCAATCAGGAAAAAAAGAGAATTCCTGAACAGACCAATTATGAGCAAAAAAAAAAAAAAAAAAAAAAAAAAAAAAAAAAACAGAAAGAAAGAAGAAAAATTGCCAGACCAGATGATTTCACAGCTGAATTTTATCAGACCTACAAAGAAGAATTGGTACCCATACTGCAGAAATTATTTAATAAAATTGAGAAGGAAGGAATCCTCCCCAACTCATTCTATGAAGCCAGTATCACCTTGATACCAAAGCCAGGAAAGGACACAACAACAACAAAAAAAGAAAACTATAGATCAATATCCTTATGAATATACATGCAAAAATCTTCAATAAAATTCTAGCAAATTCTAGCTGAATTCAGCAGCATATCAAAATATAATCCACCACAACCCAGTGGGCTTCATCACAGGGATGCAAGGATGGTTCAACATAGGTAAATCCATAAATGTGATTTATCACATAAGCAAAAGCAAAAACAAAGTTCATATGATAATCTCAATAGATGCAAAGAAACCATTCAACAAAATTCAGTGTCCTTATATGATAAAAAGTTTTAATAAAATAGGTATAGATGGAACATATCTCAAAATTATAAAAGCCATATACGACAACCCATAGACAACATCATACTGAATAGGGAAAAGTTGAAACCATTCTCACTCAGAATTGGAACAATAACTATTATTTTGGAACTGTCATATGTATACAGTAGGGAAAACCAAATATGTAACTATATTAATGTCATTATAAACATAGATTTTTGGTGCAAGAGAGAGAGAGAGAGAGAGAGAGAGAGAGAGAGAGACTCACTCTGTTGCCCAGGCTAGAGTGTGGTGGCATCAGCCTAGCTCAGAACAACCTTGAACTCCTGAGCTCAAGCAATCCTACTGCCTCAGCCTCCCGAGTAGCTGGGACAGGCATGTGCCACCACGTCCAGCTAAATTTTTCTGTATATTTTTAGTTGTCCAGCTAATTTCTTTCTATTTTTTAGTAGAGACAGGGTCTCGCTCTTCCTAAGGTTGGTCTTGAACTCCTGAGCTCAAACAATGCACCTGTCTCAGCTTCCCAGAGTGCTAGGATTACAGGCATGAGCCACGTCTGGCCAAAAAAAATCAAACATATTAATTCTGAATTCTTGATCCAAGTGATGATCCAAGTGTTGGCTATCTATATTTATGACATCTGTACTTTTCTTATTTATATTATGTTTCTATAATAAAGTTTATTAAAAATAAATGGAACTAAAATATATAGCAAGAGTTTAAGAAAACTGAAGGACTAGAATAAAGGGAAAACTTCTTTCTTCAATAAACATAGTGCTTTTGAATCACTATCACAAAATTTATTTCCTTTAAGTTCTAAGAAACACCTTATCTGAACCAAACATCTCTAAATCTTCAGGCAGTGGGGGGACTACTACCAACTTAATTATAACTTAGATGTTGATATTCAAACACAAGTTACTCTCACTATTTAATTTACCTGAGGATTGTCAATTACCTTAATGGGAAATCGTTCTACTTATTATATCTATAAGTTATCTAGCAATCTTTTCTGTCAAGAAAAGGTGTATTTTGAACCTTCAAAATACATCTCTCTGTTTTGATCTTTTTTTTTTTTTAGTTTTGATCTTTCTGTTAAGATTACCATCTTTAAGTAAAATGTCCATCCATTCAATTAATATTTTTAAGATCAGAGTTGCAAATAGTATTTGCCATTTTTATTTCTTTCACATATATAAAAAATATGAATTCAAGCTTGAAGTGTTTTTTTCAGGGAAGTAATCTTATTAGTTTATTACCTTATTCACTTAACTTTTTTACGCTACCTAGATACACTTTTTTAACCAGACCTTACATTATTATAATTATAATCTATATTATTATAAACCCACTATTTAGGAGAATTAAACATTATTTCAGGTATCATAAATGCAGCTTTAACATACAAATCTTCTTTAAAACAGGTATATAGGAGTGTTTGGGGGGATGGTGGTGAGATAATTTTTAATATGTCAGAAAGCAGCACATTTAATAAAATATGTGATGATCTTAATAAGTGTTCATTTAACGAACTTTTTCTTAATTATAAAGCAATAAAATATATTAGTAAGATAATAACTTATAGCAATGTTCCAGTTACAGTTTAAAGTAACCTACTTAATCTTCAAAACAATCCTATGAGATATATATGTTTATGATTCCTTTTCTAGATAAGTAAGCTGAAGCACAAATAAGGTAAATGACTTGCATGAGAATGTGCAGTGCATAAGGTAGAAGGCACCTGATTTGAACCCAAGCAATCTGGCCTCAGTGCCCAATTCTTAACAAGTACATTCCAGTGTCCTTAGATCCAGGTAATCTTCTCATCCAAACCCAGTTGTGTTGTATGTTGTTAAGTACAACACTTCCTTGTGGGTTATCAGATTCTACTCTTATTCGTTGTTTTAGAGATTTTAGTTATTTGTAAATTAAACTGAATCCTACCATCTTACACATTTTGTAAACCCTTACCAAATATTCAATTCTTCTAGTTTTCTTCAATATCTGGCATAATTCTCCAAATTGACATTTCCAAGTTTTTTTCCTCCCTCTTGATTTGATGTCACTGAGAACTAAAATCTAACTGCCCGGATCCTTATTGGGACTCAGGTTTCCTTGTAGCTTTCCTTTTCTTCCAGGATTTGCAAAAGTCCTTCACGCTGAAGCCCAGCAATTTGATATAAATTTCAAAAGACTCATTACTACAACAAATCATGTATAGGCATTCTTCATGCCTAGGGCTGCCGCTACAGGGGCTATTCAGAAAATCCACTGGAACTCTTGCATCTTCCATGCTGTACTCTAGGAAATAACTACAACTGTGATATTGATGTCTATTCTAACTATAAACCAGAAAATTCATCAGATTGCCCCTGTTGTCCTTACTCCACCATATAAACATGCTTAGAGCTTCTCAATTGGCTGCCTTCTAGACTCAACAAACTGGATTTACAGTCTTCTCCAACCATTCTTTTTTGTTTTATTTTTTGTTTCCATAGAGATGCCCCTCATTAAATGCCTCATCACGTATATCATCCAGAAAATATGCTCTCCTACCAAGTCACAGCAGATGATTTAGCTAGTACTTGATAAATAAAAGACAATGAAATGACAAACAGGCTTAGATTGTTTATAAAAAAAAAAAAAGTGTGTCCTCTTTCCTCGAACAAGACTGGGAATCAAAAAAACACTCTCTCCTTGACTAAGCTCTAGCCAGGCTTCTCTGAGCCTTCTTCTTGACTAGGCCTCAACCCTGGCTTAAAGACTTATAAAGACTTAAACAAAACACTAACATAGCTTCTAAAAGTTCAAAGCCACATGCCTAGGATGATTCTGGTATCACTTAAAGTGCATGCCTGAGAAAATTCAAGGTTTCCAAAAGAATTTACAGTTTGTTCCAGCCAAAACCTGAAGATATAGTCTCTCAGCCTCTTTGGAAGGGCAAGAGCCTAATTTCAATAAATGCCAGTTAGAAAACCCAGAGGGGTTTTACATGAACTAGCCCCACTTTTGCACTTTTTGAAATTTTTCACTTCCCTGACTCTGAGGAGCCTTCACACACCCTCTTTCTCCCTTTAAAATGTCAGCCACCTCTCTGCAAATTGAAGGTGAGTTCACTTCATGCTGTACTCTTTCCTACTGCAATAGTATATTACTGATTAAAATCTGTTCTTACTCCTTTAACTGATGTCCAGCTTTGTTTATCTTTGATGTTGTTTGGTTGCTTTGGTTTCAGGTTGTCAAGGTCGTATGATTTTTAGAACTGGAATTCTCTCTCGAGGAGAGAAGCTGTAACCATTTCATCCATTTGTTTTTCTGGTACATAATTTGTTTTAATTGGTATTTTTTCTTTTAATAGCAGAACCAGTTTTATCCTCTTGCAGTAGTATTGGCTAAAGGCTGGAAAAATGTTAGAAGTTTAAGAGCAAAACATAAGCTTCCCTGGTTATTTTATAGAAATCAGAATGATGGGCATCAAGCCTATTGCTAGCAAGCAGCAATGTATTTAATAATTTTCCTTTTTCTTATGCTATTACCTTCTAAAGATACTATTCTCTAATCCATATGGCATTCAATGTGTGACCACTCATAAATAGTAAGAGAATAGACTACTTTTTGAATGGTAATGAGATTGAGAAACAGAACACTCTTAATCTATTTCCTGATTAGAAATATAGCATACTTCATTTATAAAACATATTCATAATTTCCAGACAGTTTTTATCTTGCTTTCATTTTAGGTACTGTTCCCATGGACTAAAGAGTCAGAGTCTTGCATATATATATTTCATTTTAAATAATGGGATTATGATTTAATTATCCTTTCCCCATTTTGGCAATCTTCTCTATAAATGTTTAACCTAACCTTTGGCACTGTACCTCCATGTGAATCTTTTTCACTTATTTCACTGATTGGCAGTTTTTCAGTTTCACCTTAGGTCAGACTAATGCATTTATAGACTTTTATTCTGGGTTCATTAAAGATCTCGGTCAAGGACCAGAAGGTGACCATTAGGATATAAGTGAATCTTTCTTTCTAGTCTACATCTATGTGTCTATTGTTTGGTCTCAAAATGTCATGACATGTAGATAAAACCCTGCACACAAATGTCAATGAACATGTCAAGAAAGGACACATGATCATTTAATTGCAATGTTTGTAAAAAAAAATACTTATTTAAACATCAGAAGTACTGCATGATTAGACTTGATATATTTGTAGAATAGTATAGTTTATTTTGTCATACAATTATACGTGTTAGTTACAGACACTTTGGAAACTACATAATATGGAAGAATAAAATATATACTGCTGCCATTCTGAAATCTTATTAGAAAATAAGATATTTCATCACAGATTTTGTTTTGTTTTGCTTTAGTCTGGCTTGGTTTCTGGTTTTTGTTATTGTTTAATTTTGTCTATATAGGCAGATATCCATTTACTTTCTTTGATTTTTTTTTGTTTTTTCTCTGTTGTTGAATGATTTGACTTTATAAACAGTTGAAATATGAAAGATTGGCTGAAATATAATGTGTACTTAATAAAGGATTTTTTTAAAGATCTTGCCTTTTATTTTATTTTTTAATACTGTTTGATTCACCTATTCTATTTAACTTTAGCATTCAGTTACTCCCACGACTGTTAATATTTGTAAGCCTGCATTACACATTTTGTTTTAGGTTTAATATACATTCTTTGTAAATACATTTAAAAATTCTGATAAGACAAAGCCATTAGGATGATGCTTGTCTCCTTGAAACTTGATAAGTCTTTTAAATATTGAATGACATTTTTATTAATGAATACCCATAATACCATTAGTCAAAATAACTACATTTTATTAAGATTTTGTTTTACAGTTCTCTGTATATTTTAATGAGCATATTATAAAGAAAGCAATATTGTTTTTTCTCTTTAATAAGGCCACACTATTTTATCCTGAATTCATCACTGAAATAATCTCAAGCAGTTATTATGAACTGTTTGTGAACTAGTTGAATGTACACCTTTACTGCTATGTAATTTCCAGGTCTACGTGCATTTGTGTCTAAGATTTTCTCAGCTGTTAAAGCATTACCAATTGCCATTTGGCTCCGTCTAATGATAACAAGAATGAAGCCATCCCAATTATATACATATTATACTTGTGCTAAATTTCTTTCATTATAAGAATACAACTTTTCTTTGTTAGGGATAATTTTATTGGAATAACATGTTTTAGACTGAAACTTAAGTTTCCTAACCTTAAGACTTGTGGTTTTCATTGTGGGATAATGAAAATAGCATACTATAAAAAGTAACTTTCGTTACTAGGAGAAGCTGATAATGCAAAAGCATAGGACTACATGATGGCAAAAACACGGTTATAGTGTAAACATGAATTATTTTGCAAAGATTTTAATAGAGAAAAGTAGTGAAGTAATTGAGTTGTCACAACATATATAGAAAAAAAAAGGAATGCTAAAAATAAAGAAACTTGTACCATTGTAGCTAGTATAATACTACATTCACATCACAAGAGGCCATTTAATTTATCCAAAACAACATTGGCAGGCACATTAAGGTTATGCATTTGAATTTTATTGCTTTTCTGTACTTGTGTTCTATGTGATTTGAAAATATTATTTGGTGTTACAGATCTATATGCTCTTTAACCATAAAGAGTATGCCCTTTGTTTTATATTTGTGCTTATGTAAGTAATTTTTAATAACAATTTTAGTCAGCATTGGTTGAGCATAGGAATTTTTTATTTCTTTTAATTGGTCTACTCATTACTCAAGTTTGAATATCACAGCACTATACTAGGCATCAAGTAAAATCTGAGGTTGGTTCTCTACAGGAAAACACTATTCAGGAGAAACAGGGTGGATTGATATACACATTCACATACATTTCCATTCATACAGAAAGTTTGAAGTATTTGTAAATTTATCATTTTATTAAAATAAAATATGTCTCAAAACATTTTTGGGCAGATGCTACTGATCTGGCTTAGTAATAAATAATAATTAACTTCTTATGCTTGATATGCTTAGAGGCAATATTACTGTAATACATGCCAAGGCATTAGTTCTACTATGGTTGAGTTAGCATGGAAGTAGTACCAGAGGACAAAATGAATTAGAACCAACGAAACCTTTATATAATACCCAAACGGTACTACTCTAAGACAAGGGCAAGAAAGAAATGGTGATGATGTGAGATGTGACCTGATGAATGTCTTTCATGAATTTATAGCACCTCTGAAAATGCCTTCTTGCTGCAAAAAGAATCAGGAGTTCTAGAACATGTGTTAATATACCATAATCTAGGAGGCCAATGACAATTATACCACTATTTTGGACCAAATTTATATATATACACATGAACACAGATTCCACATATACATACATACATGCATATGTGTGTATTATAGCTTGAGTTTCATAATAAAACTGTCAAAAGTGAAGACAGTTCACACAAACAGAAAAACCAATGAAATAGTATCATATAGGAATGGGAGGGTATACAAATAAGGATAAATATAAATTATGATAATAGACTTCAGGGGATATCATTCTATCTCGTTTATCCTGAAATAAATAAATAAAGATAACCTACATTACAAGAGGACAGGTTGACATTACATATTATGGTATATTTTATATCTCATCATTCAATAGTTGTGAAAGTGTTTATGATGCTAGCTCTAGTTATCCAAATTTACAGAAGAAAAATCTCTGCTCAAATGGGAAATTGGTTTAGATTTAGGATGGAGTCAAATCTCCTACCTTTTCTCTTTGTACACAACGTATTTGAATGTGCTAACCATATGATAAATTATCAATAACTACTGTTTTGATTTATTATATTAGTCCAAATATAGAAATGAGGAATTTCTGCTGCTTCACTGCTTCCTTGTCAATGCCTAGTAAATTTTAATCACTAAATAAATATCCTGAGTGTACGAATAGTCCATAGTGAAAAGTTATATCCACATATCAAGGATGCCCATTGGTGATCTGCAATCAAAGTTATATGTGGCCTATGAAAAGTTTATTAATATCATATATAAAAAGGACTCAGGAGCCAAGGTAAAGAGGCTTCCATTGGATAAAGATGGAAAAATATGAAATCAATAAGGATAAAAAAAACAAAAGATTGAAACACATAATTTTTATTTAAACATATTTAAATGTATGTATTCATAGTGATGCCAATAAAAACAAATGGGAATAATAATAAATAAAACATCACTAGTAATTTTTGGAGGAGACTAAGGAATTAATTTATTATTTTGAAAATTGTTCTCTTTGGGGAGAAGTGAAACATTTATTCTCCTTTTCCTGTATGAACCGTACTACAAGGCAACCAAATAGATAATGTAGTTCTCTTTATAGAACTACTCCAGAAAGTAAATGAAGAAGTAATGATAATATATCATTCTTTTGCAACTAATAGTGAAATAATCAAGAAAATGATCAATGGTTGCTAATATCAAACATTATGTACTTTTTGAATGAAATAACACAACACTATGTATAAAGTCATTGTGCAAAAAAAAAAAAAAATGAATCTATGAGTAGCCCTCTCTAGACCTAGCTGCCAGTTTTCCAAAAGCACAGGAAATAGAGAAATATGTTACACAATACCACGTAGATGCAATCAACAAAATCTAGACAAAAGGTCCTATTTCTTCAGAGAGAGAGAGAGAAGGAGAGAGAGAGAGAGAGAGAGAGAGAGAGAGAGAAGAAGAAGAAGAAGGAGGAGGAGGAGGAGGAAGAAGAAAGAAGAGGAGAAAGAGGAGAGAGGAATCCTACAGGATAATCAGGGAAACATAAACACTGCTTTATTATATTAAGAACATATTTTCCTGAGTATGACAACAACATAGTGTTTATGTTTGAAAACGGTTTACATTAGAGATACGAACTGGAATTTACTTCAAAACAATTAGAGAATGGTTTAAGGATACCTCTATGCATTCTTCAAGACAATGCCATGTGAAGCCTGCTCTGACATGCCCTATTAGCTTTGATTTTTTTTCTCTTTTGTGACACCATTGAACCTTGCACATCTTACTGTTGTTTCATTTTTCACATTTGTCTGTACTATAATTATCTATTTACAAATCCATTCTTCTTAACAGACTATCATTTCCTTGGGAGCAAGAATGACCCTTTATTCATCTTTATCTTTTAGGTATTGATTACAGTCCCTGAGAATCAATGGGTGCTCATCAAATGTTTATTGAATGAATAAATGAATGCAGGCATTGCTGTTCACCATTTTTTTCAGAATCTGCTTCTGCTAGTCGGATTATATGGCTTTACTTGAGGCATTTCCAATTTTTAAACAGATTTTTTTTTTTTTTTCTGACAGTGATTTAGCACCACTGAAAGTTTTCAGTTACCTTCCGGTTGTTTTAAAAATGAAATAGCTATTTCTGGCGAAAGGAAATAAGGGTGGAAAGATACTTCACACTACCAATTTGAGTTTTGAGAGGATCAAATTGTTTCAGCCCGAGTCAATACTGTTGTAACAATCCTAGCAGCTGGAGCGTGCCCTAAGATATTACTCCAAAACATATTTTAACCTTCATCTGTTTCAAAGATAAATAGATAAATACGAAGTGAGCAAATGCTTTGAAAATAATAAAATTTTAACCTAGAATAACATAGTCACTACTATTGAATGAATGTTTGTGCCCCCCCCGCCAAATTTATATGTTAAAATTCTATATCCCCCCAAAGTGATGGTATTAGGAGGTGGGGCCTTTGGGAGATGATTAGGTCATGAGGATAGGACTCTCATTAATGGAAATTAGTGTCTTCATAAGAGACCCTGGACATCTCCCTCGCTCCTTCCACCATGTAAGGATTCAGTGAGAAAATAGGTGTTAATAAGGAAGCCGATTCACCAGCCACCAAATCTGTCGGTGCCTTAATCTTGGACTTCACAGCATTCAGAATTGTGAGAAATAATTTTCTGGGTTTTTTTTTTTTATAAGCCACTCAGTAATATACATAGCCACCCACTAATATATATATATATAGTTAATCAATTCTTAAGGTGAAATGGTAACATACAATCTAAAAAAGAAAAAGATTCCCATGTGTCACCCAGTCTGCTGCCCCAATGCATAGATGAAAATTCAACAATCAAATTCTACTTACTATATGTAATACTATAAAATGGTTTGTATAAGACAAAAAAGGCATGCTCTGTGCTTTTTGGCACAAACATATAATACTTGTTGGTATATTTATGTAGTATGTGTTTATAGTGTTTGTATGCAAGTGGAACAATTATACATATATAATCAATTAGAACATACACATATGTATATGTTTAGTATATACATATTATCTATGCATGTGAATATATGTAAATGTGTCTATATATAGATATACATGCATATGTATATATGTTCTACATTTTGAGCAATTAATACTAGCCAATGACCATATTTCAACATTTGTTCATATGAATTCATCTCATTTTTAAAAACTGTAGTATAAAGCTTCTTTGTATGGGCTACCACCAATCTCTGCCCATTTATATTACCTATCTCTCTACCATCTATTTTCCTATTATCTAGCCACAGACAAAACCAATATACATCTATACTTTTACACTTGTGAAAACATGCATGAAGGGCAGAAGGGCAAACTCCTTGAAGAAGAATTGCTATGTAAATATGTAATTATACTTTCATTTTTGAAAGATAACACCAAATTGATCTCAAAAGTCTGGGCCTATTTGTGTTACTCTATAGTCAATGATGACTTTGTTCTCATCCTCTTGTTTCTAGTGTGCATTTGAAAGCATTTTATTAATATCTTTGTCAATATGATAGGAGAGAAATTTTTTATTTTTAAATTCTTAAATGATGATTTTCTTAGCCAATTGTATTTCATTTAGTTTAAATGCTTATTCATGTATTTTGCTACTATTCTTATAGAGTAGACTTTTCTTATCAATTTTTAAATTTCAAAGTATTTAAAAATAATTTTGCTGTTCCTAATTACATTTTCTATTATTTTACAATTTTTTTAATCAAAATGGAATTTCTCCTATTGCTTAAGCTATAAACTTAGCATATAACTTTTTTCTTACTTTATTGTAGTGGGTTATCAGCACTAACATTGCCAATTTAAAAAAAAGATAACAAATGTCTAAATGATAATTCAGTACACTGAGAAATCCTATCTATTGATAAAGTAAGATTTTTTTCTATAAAGCTAAGATTTTCTCTTGAAAATTTTGAGGCTATCTCACCATCATTCATTCTTATCAATCTATTTTATTCTCAACTCATATTTTCATGGACATTACATGAAAACTGCTGTTTTTTTATAGTTTATGGGAATATGTACACTTTCATATATGTATACATAAGTTCATAAATTGCTAAATTCCTGAATGTCACATCAATTTTCTTATTAAAGTCGTTATAAGATACAAGTTAATGGTAACCAATTAGTTATCCTACTTTTCTAGGTCATTACTAATCTGGTGAATTTAATTCTCAAAGAAACCAAGTAGTTCTCTTAGTGACAAAAATAATATTTATTCTTAAATAACTTTGAACAAGACACTTATGATTTCAATGTTCATTCTCATGCTATTTTGTAAATGACATTGTTTGACATTATTTTTACAGTTTGTAAAAAACAAAAAAACAAAAATTATAAGTATGCTTTGTTGGATGTGCCAATAATATAAAAATTAAATGGAGTTTTAACAAAAGACTTAACCTGCCTCCGGGATGCAGGCCAGAATGCAGCTCCCAGAAAGAGTGGGGGAAGTTTTAAGGAGACAGAAAATCTCTTTGCCATTGTTTTTTTTTCAGGCCCAGGTGGCGCCAGTAGCCCAGGTTGGTGATTGGCAGAGTTCACAGGCATGATCAAGTGGTATTCATACCAGGGATGCAAGAATGTTTCAACATATGCAAATCAACCAATGTGACACATCATATCAACATAAAGAAGGACAAAAATCATATGATCATTTCAACTGATGCTGAAAAATCATTTGATAAAATTCAGCATCCCTTCATGATAAAAAGTACTCAAAGAACTGAGTATAGGAGGAACTTATCTCAACATGACAAAAGTGATATATGACAAACTCACAGTGATTGTCATACTGAATGGGGAAAAACTAAAACCTTTCTTCAACATCTGGAAGAAGACAAGGATGCCTACTTTCACCACTGTTATTCAACATAGTACTAGAAGTTCTAGCTAGAGCAATAAGACAGGAGAAAGATATAAAAGCTATCCAAACTGGAAAGGAAGAAGTCAAAATATCCTGTTTTGCAGATAATACAATATTATATTTAGAAAAATGTAAAAACTACAGAAAAAATATTAGAACTGATAAATAAATTCAGTAAAGTTGCAGGTTACAAAAGCAATATAAAAAATCAATAGTATTTCTATATGCCAACAGCAGACAATCTGAAAATCAAATCAAGGAAGTAATCTCATTCACCATACCTACAAATAAAATAAAATACATAGGGAGAAACTTAACCAAAGAAGTGAAAGATCTCTCTATAATGAAAACTATGAAACATTTATGTAAGAAATTGAAGAGGACACACAAAAAAATGGAAAGATATTCTATTCCTGTGGATTGAAAGAGTCAACATTGTTGAAATGTCCATACTACCCAAAGCAATCTACAGTATCAATGCAATCCCCATCAAAATACCAATGACATTCTTCACTTAAATAGAAAAAAAATCTTAAAATTTATACATAACCACAAAATAGCCAGAATATCAAAAGCCATCCTGAGAAAAAAAAGAACAAAACAGGAGTCATATTACCTGACTTCAAATTATACTACAGAGCTGAAATAACCAAAGCAGTCTTGTACCGGCATAAAAACAGACACATAGGCCAATGGAACAGCATGGAGAACCAGAAATAAATACACATATGTATAGTGAACTTATCTTTGACAAAGATGCCAGCGACATACAGTGGGGAAAGGACAGTCTCTTCAATAAATGGTGCTGGGAAAACTGGATATCCATATGCAGAAAAATGAAACTATCTCTTATCTCTTTCCATATCCCTTATCTCTTTCCATATACAAAAGTGATATAAAAATGTATTAATAACTTAAATTTAAGACCTGAAAGTATGAAACTACTATAGGAAAATATGGGATAATGCTTTAGGACACTGGTCTGGGCAAGGATTTCTTGAGTAACAGCCCTAAAGACCAGGTAACCAAAGCAAAATTGGACAAATGGTATCACATCAGGCTAAAAAGCTTCTGCACAACAAAGGGAACAATCAATAAAGTGAATAGATAACCCATGTAATGTGAGAAAATATTTACACACTACTCATCTGAGAAGGGATTAATAACTAAAATATATAATTCCAACAACTCCATAGGAAAAATAATCTGATTAAAAATGGGGAAAATATTTAAATAGACATTTTTCAAAAGAAGACATACAAATGGTCAACAGGTATATGAAAAAATACTCAACATCATTAGCCATAAGAAAAATGCAAATCAAAACTGCAATGAGATATCTTCTCACCTCAGTTAAAATTACTTTTATCAAAAAAAAAAAAAAACAGGCAATAATGAATGCTGGTTAGGATGTGGAGAAAGGGAACTCTTATACACTGTTGGTGAGAATGTAAATTAGTGCAATAACTATGAAGAACAGTGTGAAGGCTCCTCAAGAAACTAAAAATAGAACTAGCATATGACCCAGCAATCCCACTGCTGGGTGTATATCCAAAGGAGGGAAATTCACTGTATCAAAAAGATATCTGCACTCCCATGTTCCTTGCAGTACTATTCACAATAGCTAAGATTTAGAATCAACCTAATTGTCCATCACTGGATGAATGGACAAATAAATTTTCATACATATGCACAATATAATATTATATAGCAACAAAAAGAATGAAATTATGCCATTTGCAACAACATGGATGGGACTGGAAAAAATTATGATAAGTTAAATAAGCCAAGCACAGAAAGACAAATCTCTTATGTTCTCACACATATGTGGGAGCTAAATATTAAGAACAAGTGAGCTCATGGAGACAAAGAGTAGAATTATAGTTATCAGAGGCTGGGAATGGTAGCAGGGAGGGTGGGATAAAGTGAGGATGGTTAATGGGTATACACATATAGTTAGATAGTTAGAATAAACAATATTTTATAGCACAACAACGTGACTACAATCAACAATAAGTTAGGGTATACTTTAAAATATCTAAAAGAGTAGAACTGGAAGATTCTTAACACAAAGAAATGATAAATGCCTGAGGTGATGGATACCCCAATTACCCTGATTTGATTAATTCAAATTGTATGCCTGTATTAAAACATCATATGTACCCTATAAATATATACAACTATTATATACCCATAATTAAAAGAAAATAATATAAATAAAATGCATTGTTGAATGAGTTGATTTTTTATTGATAAAGCTAACTGATACATACTCAGCAAATATTAGTTCTTAGCGATATTTAATGTCTGTTATAAATATCACATTCTTCATGAAGCTATTCCTGATTCTTTTCCCAATCCTAATAAGCTATATCTCCTCATTCTCACATAACATGTTTTTGGTACCCTTTTAAAGTGATAATATATTCTTATTTGTATCATAATCTTATGTATCCTGTCCTATTGTATTTAAAGTCTCATGAGATAGAGACTCATATATATTTATATAATTTTTGACTATTTATAGAATTCTTCAATTTTATTTAATAGAGAGTAGTGGCCAAGAATCTATTAAAAATCCACAAAGGCTTGGGATTCACAAAAGGTCACTTGATTTGGCTTATAGGTTTGGGGGGGAAAGTAAATGTCATGGAATAAAAACATAAATATTTGCTAATAGGTAAGGTGACAGGTGTAGACATTACTCGTAGAGAAGTTTGACAGCAAAAGGAATGAGAGCTAGGGTGTTACCTTCAGAGGGCTGAATTATTACTTTGCAACAGATACATTCTCACTTAGCAGAACTACATTTACAACTTCGGCATAATCAAAACCTATAAAGAACTTGTCTGACTTGCTGAAAAAATTGTTATTAATGTAGCTGAAAACTGCTCTGAGGTAAGATAGCAAAAGAGGTTTGAGCACAGGCTTTGGAGCCTGACTACCTACGTTCAAATCCTGACTTCAGCACTTACTAGTTGTGGGATCATAAGCAAGTTCTTTAGCATTACTGTACTTTAGTTTCTCGATATGTAAAATATGAATAATAATGGACGCTAAGTCATTAGATTCTTATTAGCATTAATAGCCTGATTATAAATGAGGGAAGTGTGGTACCCTGACATAATAAATGCTTTACAATTGTTGCTGATTATTCTATTTATTATCCAAATTTCTTTTATAACCAATCATCCATGTGACAAAGTTCATCTAGAATTTCCTGGAAGACCACAGTTCAACTTTGTGGGGACTTGATAGGTTTTTCATCATTAGATAATAAGAGGTATATAACCTATGTGTCCTCTTTGGTTTGGGCTCCCATGATTCTTGGTGCCAAAAGTTTTGGCTCACATTCAGTAACTCAAATTGAGTCAAATTTCTGTCAAAATTCTTCCATCCACTAACTTTATTTGGCTTCTGGTTAATTTTACCTTGTTTTACTGATTCTGAGGTATATCTATCTTTTGTAGAAAGCTGGTGAAAATGAATGCAATGGCTAATTCTCCTGATGTTAAAATTATGAAGTTCTAATTATTAATACTTTCAAGATGTAAAACTGCACCCATCCCAAAACATAACCTTTATGGTATGATGGCTTTGAAATATGACTCCAAAACTCTTCAACAGATTGAAAGATAACATCTATGTTCTCTCTTCAATATGGGTGGGTTTATAACTACTTTAACAAATAGAGGATAGCAATACATCCACAGCTGGATCATAACAGACCATACAGCTACCATCTTGTTTGCTGGAACACTGATTGCTTGAAATTCTGAGCTACCATATTAGATATTTGAGTATTTAGGGGTTACCATGCTGTGAAGAAACCAAACAATACAGGAAAGTAATGTGCAGTCCTTCAGAATTCTAGCCCCTAGACATTGAGTCAAACGTAGCTTTCAATTTTTCACATCTGCAGCTCAGACACCATACAGCATAGACAGTACATCCCTGCTATATCCTATCTAAATTTATGATCCATAGCATCCACAAACATTATAACATCATTGTTTTAACTTTCTAACTATCAAGGTGATTTGTTACACAGCAAACGTATGTAGAACACCCTGCCAAACAATGGAAAATATACATAGCCAAAGATGTTTTCTTAATGAGAAAGTACGACTCACTTTTTGATTTCTGTCCTTTGATAAAAAAGGCATGGCCACAAAAGAATGAAAATTTATATTCTGATTATGGGACAAAAGAAATTTATAGCCATCTGTGACATATAAAAAGTTTCTACTGGAAGCAAAAAGTGAAAAAAGAAAACCCAAATACCCATGGACAGATAAATGGATAAACAAAATTTAGTATATTCATACAATGAAATGTTATTCAACAAATAAAAGGAATAAAGGACTAATACATTCTATAATATGAATGGACCTTAAAACATTATGCAAAATGAAAGAAGAAGGACACTAAAAGCCACATATAGTATGATTTCATTTGAATGAACTGGGTAAAATAAGAAAATTTATAGAGACAAAACATAGATGAGTGGTTGCCAAAGGCTAGAAGCAAGGCATGGATAGTGACTGCTAATGGGCACAGAGTTTCTTTTGGGGATGATGAAAGTGTTCTGCAATTAGACAGTGGCGATAGTTGTATAGCTCCGTGAATATACTAAAAACACTGAACTGTATACTTTTAAAGGGTGAATTTTATGGTATGTAAATTATATCTCAATAAAGCTGTTATAGAAAGTCCCCAGGATATCTCATTTCTGAATAATCGTATTTTTTTCCCTTAAAGCCTTCTGAAGAAGTTTACATCTCTTTTTGTTGTGCTGTGGCTTTTGCAAGCAGCTTGCTCTGGGTTTATTTGTTTTTGTTTCACTTTAATGTTAATCAACCCTGCTTACTATCCTGAGTCTTTTTTTTTAACTTGAGGCTTAAAAACAAATAGAGGCAGTAATTCCAATTCCCCAGTGATTCAACAGGTTTTAACATGCAGATGGTAAGAATTTATTTCACTCATTGTTTGCTTCCATGAGAAAGGGTGAGAAATAGCTCTTCTGGGTCAAAATATGTGGTTCACAAAAGAATGACTTTTTTTTTTTTAATTTTAGCCTATTCTTGTCTTCTGAGATGACAATTTCTCCTAATTTTATGTCAACTTCTGGTAAAATGCTGTCATGTACTAATGACTTCATTCGGTAAACAAAATAACATGTTTACCTGCATGGGAGAGGATAAATGGAAGATGGAAAAGATGAGCATTGCAATTATTAGGTTAATATGTCATTGCTTTCAAGAGCCATCTATAATGTCCTTGAAATTTACACCACAATGACTAAAAATCTCATTTAGAATAATCAGGAATCAGTGGCAAATCTGCTTATCTAGATCTTGAACCATTAATTTTTCTTGCAATTTCTTCCTGATTATATCGAGTGGCAGATACTGCCAGTTGCTTCCCCTAGACCCAATAAACTCAGCAAAGAAATGGTTATCTTGATGACATATCGACAGTCAATCCACAGTAAAAACAGACAAATTCTAAAACTTAAAAAAAAGCATAATTACCAAGAATGTGTCACTTCACATACTGCAATTTGGTTTTTAAATTTCTTTTTACCTTTTTTTAAATTTCAGCATATTATGGGGGTACAAATTTTAAGGTTTTGAATAATGCCCTTGCCTCCTGTCCCCCCACAAGTCTGAGCTTCAAGTGTGACCATCCCCCAGACGGTGCACATTTCACTCATTATGTATTTATATACCCGCCCCCTCCTCCCCCTCCCACCTGCCCAATACCCATTCAATGTAATTTCTGTGTGTCCACTTAGGTGCTGATCAGTTAGTATCAATTTGCTGGTGAGTACATGTGGTGCTTGTTTTTCCATTCTTGGGATACTTCACTTAGTAGTATGAGTTCCAGCTCTAGCCAGGAAAATATAAGATGTGCTATATCACCATTGTTTCTTAGAGCTGAATAGTACTCCTTGGTATACATATACCACATTCTATTAATCCACTAATGAATTGCTGGGCACTTGGGTTGTTTCTACAGCTTTGCAATTGTGAATTGTGCTGCTATAAACATTCGAGTGCAAGTGTCTTTTTTGTAGCGTGTCATTTGATCTTTTGGGTAGATGCCCAGTAATGGGATTTCTGGATCAAACGGTAGATCTACCTTTTTAATTTCTTTTAAAATCCTGTAAAGGAGACAGTAAACCAGCTTCTGGAAGACTTTACAACAAACTACATGAGGGTCTGGCAAGCTGGAGCAGCGTTGAGACAAGTGGATAGAAACGGGTCCCTTCTTTCTTATTAATAAAATCCTGCTTTTGTTTAGGAGTAGCAGTGTGTTCTTCTAAAATGAAGAGCTCTATTTCAAGCCTCCCTGGCAGCCAGCAGTGGCCTTGTGACATGTGAGAGGAATACTACTGGGTATTTCTGGGATAGTATTTTTTTTTTTTTCCTAAGACAGATGCTGGCCTTTCCTTGTTCTTGCTTCCTTCTTCATCTTTCTACCCTGAAATGTGGATGTGAGGCTGGAGGTGTTGAAACCATCATCTTGCCACAAGGAGTTGACAAGCATGGGAATGACAGTAATGTGTAAAACAGCAAGACTATCCAAGAGGCCTGAGATGTTGATGTCATCATAGGGTCACTTTCTTCCCTTAGACTGTCTTCCTTCAGACTTCATCACAGGAGAAAATTAAAATCCTCTATCTGGTTACACAATTTGTTCTAGTTTCTGTTACTTGCAGCCACAAATGCAATCCCTATCTACAGGTCCTCTTAATGGGGTGAACCACCACCCCCTAAGTACATTTAGCAGATATTTGAAAGCACTGTTAATTGTCGCCATAATGAATGTTAAGTTGATCCAAGAATGTAAGACATCAAGTAATATTCAGGATAGTACAGAAAAATAGATAATTGTTTCATGCCCAATCCAGCTTTTGAAAAGTAGGTGACAATGTGTTTATGATTATGTGAATATAGAACTGAGCTATATCCTACATATAAGTGCAAAGTGTTTTTTTATACTTTAATATACACTGGATTTTCCAAGAATGCAACTACCTTGTAAATAAATTAAAATTTGTACTTTCTTAATTCAGAACTTTACCAAAAGTTATTAATCATATTGGAAAATTCCATTATTCTTAGATATGCTGTCCATTGTATTCTAATCATTAACACCATACATTTGCATTAGTCAGCATTTAGAGCTATTTCTTATGATTCTAGGCACAGGCACATTTACCTACAGCAGTATGTAACTTTCTTATTTATATATTGAACACTTCATTATTGGTGATGATTATATACATTATATTTAATTATTATCCTCTGATTTATTCTTTACTAGGGAATTATTTTCAAATTATATATGAGTAAGTTATATTTTTGATAAATTCCCTTTGAAGGTAGTAATGGAAGTATTACAAAAGCTGTTTTACAAAAAGGAGTGTTGGGTCTTATAGAGTTTAAAGCCTATACAAGTACATAGGGGAAAGTAATTTTTAAAATAAATGATGTATACATACGTAAAAAATAAGATGAGATGCACAGTTGAATGAAAGGTGTTTTTTATATTTAAAGGATCCCTTTAAGTTTCTATTTTAGGGCTGTGGATAAGTTGGTCCCAAAGAAGATGCAACACCAGGCCATTACAGGGCTTTCCTTCACAATTAGAAACCAAATTGCAAGGTGACTTGACCAATGTAAGGCCTGTGTATATCAGTGTGGGGAGTGTGGGGGAAGAGAGTATCAATTGGGGCAAGACTAGTAATAGCTGATTAGTTCTTCATTCCACTAAACATACAACTGGCAAATATCTATCTGCTTTATTTTTCAAGTTAAGTATCAAATACCAAAGGAAAAATACATTATCATGGCTGGAAAAAAACATAGAAAAAACTTTTAAAAAAATATCCACAAAATGTGAAGTAAAACTAGAGAGAAAATACTGAGCAAATAAGGAACTTTGTCCCAAGGTATGGAAACATTGACAAAACTATTACCAGTTATAGTTGACCTTTACTGGGTAAAACCTGGATAAACAGAAGAAACTCCTTTAAAAGAAAAGTCTTCAAAGGGTCAAATCCCATGGTGTTCACAAACCAGGAAGGCTGCTACAGGGCAGATAGAGTCTATTATACAGAGAAAAGCTGCAGGAGAACAATTATCTTTGAAGAACTTTCGGCCAGTGTAGGCCCTGCAGTACCAGTTCTCTGTGCTAAGAGGCAGGCAGGGATAGGTAACCCCCCTCTTATGCTCTATAGCTGCCTTGTTTAGAAACGTTGTTAGAAACATCGACTAAGATAAATGTCTTATCTTTTCAGATTCATCTTAAGTATTTTCCAAGTCTATTTTTGCCTTTCTCTCAGGAAATTCCAAGTAACTATGAAGCTCATGCTGTCTCCCTAAAATGGTAAGCTCCTTGTACAATTATTTTACAAGGTGTTAAAAATAATGTTTTTCTTCGCTTCAAAATTTCCAGCTGTTGCCATCCTAGTGAGTTCCACTGATAGTCCACAAATATACAACCCATGAAAAACTTATTGTGACTATGGCAAAAAGAATTAGTGTTTTAAATAGTCTCCTAGAGAGAAGTCTTACACTATGAGCACTGATAAACTACATTTGGAACATTATTTCTGAAAGACAGAAATTTTAGAGTGAATAAGCTAAACAAAGTTTTTATAATTTATATCTTCTTAAGGAGCAATTCTTAATTTTGTACAAAACCACAATTACCAGTATGTGAGTTCCAACTCCCATATTGGGGTCCTATTTTTCGTTTCCATTATAAATTGGCAATAGAAATCTTATCTCATTTCAGTGGTATTTGGCTTTGCCAAAATAAAAACAGTATCTGTTAACCCAAATCAGACAATAAATGTATGAACCACTTATTTTCTGGGCTTAGAGTTACTCAGAAGAGCAGCTAAGACTTAATTTATCCATATTCCTGCAAACTAATTTGCTTAATATGACCCACTGTTGTTATCAAAGCATTTTTTACTCTAGGTACCAAAAATTTAATATGATTATCTAGTCCATTGTATTTAATTTTTTTGATTGATAACAATCAATTTGGCACTTATACTTTTGTCCCTTTTGTCCAAAATTCCATTGAAATGACAGAAGGTATTCATGTGTTTAAAATAATGCAATTATAATCAAACTGGAAAACAAGAGAGCAAACAAAAGACCAGGATATTTGTGGAAATACTGAAAGATGTAGATGAAATATGATTGATAAAGAAAAACAAAAAAGTGAATAAAACCAAAAACATCATGAGTAAGGAGAAGATTCCCAGCTTTGGCTGACTAGCAGTGTACTTCAGTTGTGCTGGTTGTTGTAAAGGAGAGTACAGGATACTTGGAGGATAAAAATGGGGAAAATTATCTCATACAGAGGCTGATTGTAGGTTTGAATCCTTTAGAAGTCTCCCTGATAAAGAACATTAAACTGTGACCTGAATGATGAAAAAGAATCTGAAAGTAGTCTGTTGTTTTAAAAGACCAGTATCATTGGAATTTAGAGAGGGAAGTTGGAGAGAGATGGAAAATCAGAGAGGGACAGCCAGCAAAAGGTAGGGGTCTGTAGATTGTGTTAGATATGTAAGCATAAACTTTATAGCAGGCCAGGTGCAGTGGCTCACACCTGTAATCCTAGCATTCTGGGAGGCCAAGGCAGGAGGATCCCTTGCACTCAGGAGTTTGAGATCAGCCTGAGCAAGAGCGAGACCCTTTTGTCTCCCCCCCCCCAAAAAAAAAAGAAAGAAAAAGAAAAATTAGCCAGGTGTAGTGGTGCACACCTGTAGTCCCAGCTACTTGGGAGGCTGAGGCAGAAGCATCTCTTTAGCCTAGGAGTTTGAGGTTGCTGTGAGCTAGGCTGACACCACAGCTCTCTAGCCTGGATGACAGAGTGAAACTCTGTCAAAACAAAACACCTTTATAACAATAGACAGCTATTGAAGAGTAGTAAACAGCAGTCAAATAAATGTAAAAACATTTATTCTATGTTCCAAATAGAAAATTGAGTGCAGGGGGTTAGGGAAGATGTATAAACTACATTAGGATAAACAAATGCAAGTTTTATGTACAAACACTATTAGACATCCTACACAATGTATTCTTCCTTTCAAATGTCTGCACTATCATCCTCTAGCCTGATCACTACTACCAGGATTACTAAAGTAGACTCAAAACTGAGGTTACTTCATCCTCATCTCCAGCCTACTCTAAAGTATCCTTCATAATTCAAGGAAACAGTTTCCTAATCACCATTTTTTCCATCTCATTTTCCTGGTTAAAAATTGATGTCATCACATTACTTACAGATGGGATTTGATAAAATTATTAACAACTATTTTCCTCTCTCAGTTTCATAATCAATTAAGTTTTAGATACAGGAGTCAAACAGAGATTAAAATATCTCCTTTATTAATGATAAAACTTATATCAGTGAGCATAAGTCTTCTTACCATGTGTGTTTGGTAATAATTTGCCTAGGGACATCCAGTAGTATTCAATGGCAGCAGAACTGTTCCCTATACAATTTACATCATGGAGGTAGAGCCCTAATGTAAAGAGTGCTGAATCACACATGCTCAATTCTTCCTCCAAAAATCAGAGCCAGATATTTCATTTCTGCTTTCTCAATTTGAGTGCATGAAGGGACAGAGAAAAAGGGAAGTATTGTCATTTTAGTGTAGTTCCCTCCACAGTTGAATATTTGAAACAAGAGGCAAGGAGGGTCCAAATATTTAATTGCATATACATTAAACTATTGTATTTGATTTTCAATATTCTCTAGTTTAATTTTATATGGTTCATTGTCATCACTATATTAACTAATATGCTTACTTGTCTTTGAATGAGGTTTAGATATTCTGAAATGTCTCTCTGATACTGGATTTCTAGTTAATGAGTATCACACTAGAAATCTATACTGAGAACAATCCTATTAATTCTTCCAGCATTTATAATGGTAGGACAAAATTTCAGATATAATTTATATGAATTTGGGGACAAATTTTATAAATACAACAAATGAAATGTATTATTTTTATTATAAACAAATGAAATTTCAAAACCATTCTATTCACTAAGAGCTATAAAATATTATGGTAACCTATAAAATGAATGTCTTAATGACTCTAAAACATGTCAGTTGAAAATAATGCATATATATTATTAGTGTTAATGTATGTGTTTGTATGTAGAAAAGTGTCTCCTTTGTACATGCCCCCCTAAAAGAAAACAGAGAAAACAAAGCAGCAAAATAGTCATTTAATAATTTCTGAGATGTTCTCAGATACCTACACAAAAAATCTCAGTGAATTCAGCTTATGATCAGTGAACCCAAAGTTGATTAAAAGTAGTTAAAAGTGATATACATTTTTAAAATCTCATAATGGTAAGTAGACTGTTATGTTAATTATTCTTTAATTAAAAATATTCATGGAAAAGTAAAAATTCCATTCTCTCTTACTATAAACTGTCTATATGTTTCTATAATATGTGTCACTCTGGCACCAATGCACTAAGTATCAACTGCCACTAATAGTAATTGGTTCTATAATTGAAGTAACTAATTGATAAGAAATAGTCACTTTTTACAGCTACTTGAATATGAAATTTTGTCCTCCCCACCTCATTTTAATACCAAGTGGAAATTGATATAAACCTTCATCCACCCATTCCAGGTAAGGAAGAAGCACAGATAGATCAACCAACTTACACTATACATGACATATAGTAGGAATTCAATGAGTATATGTTAATTTAAATACCTGTAATAATTTTACTATATCTGTACCAATAGATTTTTTAAAAATATGAAGCAGTAGAAAATTACTGAAAATATTTATGATTGGAAGAGTTAAACAGTTGTTTCTCATAAAAAGTCAATTTGGGAATTTCAGGTAAGGATAAGATAGCTTAGACCCATTTTTCCCTGCTCCCTCTACTAACACAGCAATAAATGCTGATAATAATGTAAGAAATAACCAAAGATGATTCTGAAAGGTGGTCAGAAGAATACAATTGGAGGTTTGGTCTACTGGGACTGGAGCAGCAGCTATGCAACTTATATCTCCTCAACCAATAGAAGAAAGTGACCCAAGCCCAGCATTTCAATACACACAACTAGCATTAGAAGGCAGCCCATATAGGCTCATCCTTCCACCATATCCATACTACATCAGGCTTTCCTGACATCATCTTGGATACAATGGGTAGGGAGAATCCAGAGACCTGCCAACAATAAGGAGAAGCACTCTTAGTCCCCACTGGGCCTAAGTTTCAACTCCCATCCAGAGATAACTGAACATGTGATAAAACTGTAGAAAACTAAATACATATACACAAACATACACACACAAATGAACATTGAGAAAAATCTGAATAAAATTGATGGATTGCATCCATGTCAATATTTAGCTGTGATGTTGTAGTTTTGCAAAATGTTATCATTGAGGGAAATGGGGTAAAGTGTCCACAGGATCTCTCTGTATTGTTTCTTATAACTGCATGTGTATCTACAATTATCTCAATAAATATGTCAATTTAAAAAATAAGTCAATTTTGATTTTCCTCTTTCTATTTGAATTTCACTGGATGCTTGTATTTATTTTATTCATTAGCTAATTAATCATTCCACTTTGTGTTTACTCAGTGCAAGCTAAACTTTCAGCAATCTTATTTTAAAAAATGCAACATGAAATGACCTAATCCTCCATTTACTAAGTTATTTGAATGGACATTATGGACATGAGCTGATTTTCAAAACATCTTGTCTGTATAAAGCTCTGTCTTTTTTGTTTTTACTCTCTTAAACTGGAAGTACTCTTTTGCCAGCTGAAGAAAATTCCAAGTTATTTTTCAAAAGTGATTCTGAGCCATAATGCAAATAGCTCATGACAACATCCATCTAAATTGGTAATGTGTTCTTAAGGGAGGTGGGATAAGCAGGAAAAGAAATGGTACCAATTGAACATGAGAGGTAAACAGGGAGTTTAACTATGAACTGAGTTGTTTGACCTCTGTGCTTTAGTTTCTTTGTCTATAAAAAGGGAATTAATACTAGTACCCGCTTCTTAGGATGCTAATGCACTATAAAGCATCCTAAGAATATTAGAATTTGTGAAGCTCTTAGTTCAGAGCCAGGCATATGGTAAGCACTTACATAAATATTAATTATTATAATTCATAGAACATAATTCAATTTTCATTAGAATTTGTAGAAGTAAAGGAAGTAGCACTTTAAATTTACTTTAACATAAAGGGCCACCTCTCACTGGAATCCTTTTAAGTAGTGTTTGTATTGCTCTTTCTGCTAGCACTTATGTAGAATACTGCTTGTGTAATTAACTTCATGAGTAAAGAAATATCCTTCCTTTTCCCTTTACTAGCTTTTTAATAGCATAGCTTCAGGTCTTCCACTGAAAACATTAGAATTGTCACTTAATTTTCAACCTCCCAATATTTAATTGAAATACGTGGAATATAATTAAAAAGGTACCCATAGGGCAACTAATTCTGAAAACTGGTGATAAGTGAATGAAGGGAGTATGCTTAATTTCATTTTCATGCTTTAGCAGTTACTATCTTATATTGATAAAGAAACCCTAAGCTCTACATCTGTATAAGAATATATCATAGTTTCAATATACATGTATCGATATAAAATATATATGTGTATTTGCTTTTGTGTGCATATGTCCATGAATAGCTATAAAAATATAGATATTTTAATTTATAATTTTATGGCCTTACATAAAATGAATCACATATACACTATTACGGTGTTTCCCCGCCTTCTGCAAGACAGTACCTCCTAAGGTTTTGGACAATAAGTTGTATTTTACTATGAACAATGCAATTTAAAAATTACTAATTTTCCATTTAAGAGTGTAAATGATTAAAACTACTAATTGATATAATTAAGAGTTTGAGATAATTTTATTTTATTTTATTGCCATAAATGGTGGCATTAATTTCTGAATATCAATCAAAACATACAGATCCATTTGTAAGAAAAAAAAACACATTTAGAATCCAAAGTTTACTCCTGGAAACCTTAACCATTTTCAAATATCTTTGGGAAGATGTCAGGAATTTTCCCAATTTTTATTACACTCTTCTGATTTGAGTCAAGGAAAATAATTTTCAACATAATAGGACAGCCCAGGGAGATGAGTTCCAGCCAGTTACTGTGGAAAAACCAGAGGCAGTTACTGTTGTGCAGCTGCCAACACCACAGTTGGGGGACTTGCCAAGCAGGCAGATGCCAAAACAGAAATAATAGCTTATTCCAATTGATTGCTGAAACCTATAAAGGTCAAATTCTTCATGTGTGGCTCTGACTACAGAACCATGTTGTCCCCAACAGGCATAATTTATTTGTTTTTCATTATTGGAGTTGTTAGAAACATAGAAATAGTATTGTTACATGTAAGTATAAAAAGATGTCCAAGGAACATCTCACTTTCCTCTAGCAAGCAATAATTTCATAAAATAATAAGTACAGCTTTTATAAATTGCGACTACCCCTCTCCATGCTTCAGTTTCCCTATCTGTAAAACAGGTATAATAGTAGCATCACATTGCTATTTTAAGGGAACAAGTGAAATAATACATGTGATGTACTTAATGATGTCAAATACTTAGCACTCATCAAATATAAGCAATTGCATTATTTCTATCATTATACCAAATTAGTTAAACTTGTATTATTATATTATTAATAGGTGTTTTATTGCACCAAGTTAGACAAATAAAAAGCATTGTTAAAGCTTATCTACAGGTAATTTATTAGACATTTCCTTTTAGCCCAGATCAGCTATTTAGAAATGTATTTTATGTGAATAGGTCTTATATATAAAAGACTATTATCTTTTTGGGGTGACTTTAGAAATTTAGGGGGTAAGGAATAATTTTCAAGAAAAAAATCATACTATCATTTTAAACAGCTCTCTAGGTGAAGACTAATTATGCTTATAGTCAGATAAAGTTGTGTACATACAACATATGATAGCTAATTTGAATTTTTAAACAATGAAAATATACAGGCATTTCATCTTATTTCTTATTGGCATTAAAGCATCCAAAAGTCTAAAAATTAGAATAGCCAACCCTCTAGGTGCTTTTCCAGTTTTAATTTAATTTCTTTATCATCAGCATTGAAACAGATAACCTAAAAGTTGCAATGGATATCTGTGAACCATGTTTCAAAAAGAAAAAGTATAGTATCTGTTAGTTCAAACAACTGAATCATGGGGTTTCTGAATTTAAAAATACATATTTATTGTCTTCTATCTTATTTCAGTGAGCTAAAAGGTTATTTACTTTTCTTGTAAAGTGTGCTTGTCCCTTTAAGTTTCAGTGAACTGTTTGAATAAAACACAGGGAATGGGGATTCATTTTGTCGCAACCCCTCTCTTTATTTGGAAAGATTATTAGGTTGATGTTTCTAAAATTCCTGGTATTCTCTGTGAAAAACTAGTACCATAATATAAATCTGGAAACAGGATAGGCAATGCTGCTTCTGATAGCTTTCTGTCTATTACTCAGGAATGCAAGAAAATTTCAGGTCAATGATCCTTCTGTGTCCAAAAGGCATGGGACCTAAGGCTCAAGATCATTTTATTTTTTGTTCCATTTGAATTACACCGACAAAACCAATGATATAAATGAGGCCTGATATGACCTGACATCCACATGCCTAACCTAGCAGAACTGTGACATCAATGGTACAGCCAGATGAATCCAAAGGTCCCCTCAATACCCATGTCAATGTCAGATCCAGCAGAAGCTCCCTGCTTGGCATTCCTGCTTGAGTGCTTTGCAATCCTGGCATGTCATCTAACTGGCTGGTGCTTCCTAATAGGCCCGGCACCAGTTCTGATTGATGTGTGAGTGTGCAAACATTACCAGCATCCAGGAGCCAGATGGCCCACATACCAAGCATAGCAGCCAGACAAAACAGAGGCAGATTCAGCACACTGTTGGAGAGTTACATTTTTGGTGATTCCTCTCCACATCTAAGTATACATAGTTCTATTTACTTGATTTCATTCCACATTAACCCACAACAATGTCTCCTCTGTCATTAAACTGTTATATCCTAATTAAAGGAGGAAATTTTCTTTTCTTCTTTCCATTTACTGTGAAACAAAGCCCTTTATAATCAACCTGTTTCAACCCTGCTGCTTGTGGAGGCTGTCATGTGTTCTCCAAAGTCATAGGTGAACAAAACCTCTTTACTGCTTCTCTGGGATAAACCAGTCATTTATTTCTTTCACCAAAATTAAATGAATTCTTTAAAACGAAAGCCATAATTTGTATGAAAGGGTGCCCAGATGAGGATATATTGTCCCTGCGTGAATAGTTCCTGGTATGTATCAGGCACAAAATAAAAACAATAAAAATAGTAAAAATTTTAAAATAAAAAATATGTATTTACAAAACACCTGGAAATCATATATATGTACATATGTATATATGTACATATACATAATCACACCTATTACCTAACAAAAAGTTAAAGTCAGTTAATATTGGTTTTATTTTCTTACACATATACATCATACATGGGTATATGTTGTGTATGTGGGTATGTGTACATATGTGCACATGCACACATAATCATATCAAATGGAGAGATTTCAGTTGGAAGTTTAGTGGTAGGAACAATTTAATCCACAATAAAAACCCCAGCACATCTCAGTATTAATTATTTATGCCTTAAAAGTAATATGATAGTAACCAAAATTCTTTCTGGAATCTGAGTCAGCAATGCACATGTGTTTCTGAGTTTATTCACAAAGATGAACAGCCTTCCAGAAATCACTAAAATAGAATCTTCGAAAGCTGCAGTTCAAGATCTGGAGATATGATAAAAGTTTGGTGATCTTTTTCAAGAAATCTGGAGAATTTCTTTACCATCTTAATATCCTAATGGAAGAAAATGACTACGTTTGACAAAATAGTATGTTTGCTTCCTGAGATTAAAACAAATAACTGCCTATCAGATGCACTCTGAGCATATCACTCCAGGCTGTCAGGCCAGCCACATTGTTCACAGGTTCCCTCTGGGATAAGCTTATTCTAGTACCACTTTATAGTTTGGATACTTTCAGCATGAGATATCGATGTCCTTGTAGAGGTTAGATTGCACAACATATAAAAGGAAGGCTCAAGTCTACTAAAGTGTATACACTGCACTAATTGTGTAGTAGGATTGTGAATGTGATAAGAATTTTAATTACTTCTGTAAGGGGAAGCAAATGTTTATCTTTTATATCTCATCTTGATCAATAGTTTTGGTTTGCTGGAAAATCAAACACTACTTTTTGGCAATAAAATCAGTTTTAATAATGATATATTTTACAATAAACTATGCTATTATCTGAAATTTTTAATAAAGATGGTCATTAAAGGTCAAAGACAATCTGTATGAAAAAAATACATGAGGATATTATAAAATGCAGCTTAAATCAAATTGTTATGAATTAAGAAATTTTTAATACAAATTCTGCTGTAATTCAAAAAAGAAAATAATGAAGGGGAATAAAGAAAAGAGTAAAGTGGAACAAAATGTGTCGCATAAAACAACATATACCAGGGTAGGGTACTATAAAGTTTTATTTCTACAGCTTTGAGAGAAGCTAAAAACTCACTTGTGACTCCAGCTCATGAGTAATGTGGTCATTTCAAACTTATGGCAATAAAACTTTATAGTGCTCCAGTTCAGAACATATGTCAAGCAGAGAAGAAAGTAAAAATCAAAATGAAATGTGACAAAACACTGCAAAACTCCTCTCATGTGACACCACTATTCTGTTTTTGTCTGGGAACCAGTAGTCAATTTTATTTTGAAATTTCTGTCTCAGAATCATGTAGCAACTTGAACAACCACTTTGATTAATATCAAAGTCAAATAGAAAAAATGATTTGCTTTCATGATGATGGTGTTAACAATATGTACTTCAGAAATGTCACTGTTAGTGTAGTGAAAGTAAGAACAGAAGCATAACTCTTGTAGTTAAATACCAATCTATTTGACCTTCACACAAAAAGAATAAAGACAAAACCATTCTCTTTTAAATATTACTTTATGAAATATTTTAATTTTAGAGGAAATGTCATGTCTTTACAATGAGAGCTCAGTATTTTCACATGATGTAGTTATAATATATTTTAAATTTGGACATTATTTTTATTACCATTGAAATTTTGGTATTAGTTCCGGGAGACCATATATTTTTCTACTTAAATTTTTGCCTGTATATGAAAAGTACTTCGTGTAAATAGCATCTGATTAGACTTTAGCTTATTACTATTAATTAGTTGTATTTTTTCACTTGGACAACTTGCAAAACTTTGGTGTTAGTCTTTTCTCACTCCATTTTCTCAGCTGTAGGGCCAGAATCTAATTAATCCTAATATTAATAGTTGTCTAATGTTTAACCATTCTGTTTCTTAGCCTAGAGGTTTCATAACTCTATATGAAAATAAGAAAATGTGTCATTGATTAATATATATTTGTTTTCATTAATTGAGTAACTGCAATATTACTATTAGATTACTATTCCAACTCCTTGATTGATGAGCACATTCTCACACATGGAATATTCAAAATGCCAAATGAAATACACTGATCTTAGATTTTATTTCTGTGTTAACTAAATTGTTTGGGGATTTCTTCTTTGCCTATAGCATAGACTTAAGAGATTTCAAGGTACTTGTTTTCCTCTTAATTAAACATTTAGGGAATTATAAATATCTTCTTATACCCCATGCTCACATGCCTAGCTACAGTGACCAATTCTTTTTTAAAAGCCTTTTATTCTAAAATAGTAATAGAAGGAAACACCTCAAAATTTTTCAGAAGAGAGACACCCTTATCAACAGAGTCTAGAGTAGTTCATCAGTCCTTGATAAAATCATATTCCAGATCAATCTGGCATTCACTCCATTGTTTCCACCAAATCTCTTTTCCTTCAAAAGAGAAGAGGAGCTAGCTGTCATCCAAAAATGTCAATCCAAAATAATGAGAGCAGTTTAGGAAAAATCATTAAATGTTTTGGTTTTTTTAAATTTTAAATACTATAATATGCTGTCATTATAAACAGCATTACTTTTAGAGAGTAAATGCCCAAACCATTCACATGAGATGATTCATGATTATAACCACTTCAACTGTGATCAAATTATGTCATTTAGATCCATGTTCAGCAGTACTTAGTATATGCTTCTTATTTGGAGAGTTTAGTGCTATGTATACCTAGGAAAAAGGCATTCAGTTAGTGCTGCCCTAGTTTGAAATGGTGTCTGAAAAGTGTTCACCAAAGGGTTTGCATATGAGAAGAAGAAACTCCATGTCCCTGCTCTTGAAACCTATAGCAGTATGGCAACAGAATAACAAGATTACACATTTTGATCCTATATACCAAGCTTTATTCTGGAAAAAGTTAAAATCATTGTACTTAAAGAACATGATATACTGTAATTGCTCTGGCAACCTTAATTTGTGGCCATTTTGGAGACTGCCTACCTCAATGATGTTATCCCCAATTTGTTAAAATTCATTTTTCATCTAATTATAGTTAGAAAATTGCAAAGGTATACTAATATAGTATATCTTTTTTCTTATTTTTCTTCTCTTTTAAAAAATTATGTTACCTAAAATTCATTTTTCTTTTTAAATTATTTTTATGACACTTCAATTTTTGTCAAATAATTCAGTTTAATTCAGTTTTTTATTTAGAAAAAAATGCAAGAATTTGTATTAAAATGCACTAAGTTTCTTTCTATATTGAGGTGAAAGTTGGAATTTTGGAATGTAATCAATGCATTCTAAATAATTGCAAATATTTGTATAGGCTAAAGCTTGTAATATCAAAAAGAGCTAACCAGCATTGTTCATTCTGTGATGATAAAAATTTTCTATATATGCACTGTACATAATACTATGGCAACTAGAAAGATGTGGCTCTTGAGTACTTCAAATTTGGCAATGGAGGAACTACATATTTTATTTTACTTTCACTTATTTAAATTTAAATTGATTTTTTTTGTCATTACCCAGTGGCTACCAAATTGGACAGATTAAGTCTAGAAATTAATTACTAATAAATGTACATGTTTTTATCAATACATATATCACATAGGGTTATATGTACAGAAACACACAGATAAATGGATGCAATCTAACTGCTATCTAAAAACAAAAATCAAAATGTTCTGTGACAAAAAAAATGCCACAGATTCTTGCTTCATTTCATGAATGTGAAAAGCTCAGACATTTATTAACATAATTTTGACCAAAAATATCCTCCATATCAAATGCGATTACTTAGCCATTTCTGCAAGGCTAGAGATTTTTTCCCAAAATTAACAAGAAAAACAACTTAATCCTCTGCTTTAGTATGCCATTTCACAGCTTGCAGTTGCTTATTGTGAATGCTCCTATTTTTCTTCTTAGAATTATTGCAAAAAGATTATGCCAGATATGGTTTACATTTTGCCATTCTTTTGAAATTGAGAATGATTTTTTTTTGCTGTTAAATTTATTTACATTTAAGACAAATGCATACTTAATTTGAGGGAAACAATCAAAAGCTTTTGAATGATTACATTTGGTAAATACCTTTTTTAAAGTAAAATCTATTTGATGTAGATCTGCAATCTGATAGAGAACTATTTGTTGTATTTGTAATCCAAGCAGCAGGAATACCAATGAATTTTAATTATCAGTTTAAAAATCTAAACAATGGGAAGTAAGATGATACTCTGCCTTCAAAGCTATGGTAATAAAAAGAGCAATTCCTCATGTACCTGAAATGACAGGTGATCCAGATTTGCTCACTCAAAGGTCTACAATGCCTAATTTAAATCATTTTGCTTGTGTAACAGACTTCCCCCTGGTCATTTCTAAAGATAAATTAAGATGCATGTTCTCATTAAGAACAAAACATCCTGACTCTGTGATATTTCTAAATAACTTGCCTTTTCCAAGTTTTCTTAGATGAGAATTCCTGAATGATAACCTGAGAAAGTAAATTGTGCACTGAATCTAGTACTCTTTTTCTGTTTTTTTTTTTTATTGTCTTCCCTTAAAAACAATCTGTCTACATTTCACATTGCATTCCCATGAAGAAAAATATACAGTGGATGTTACCAGAATCAATTTATTTTACCAAATATTGGACCAATGCATTGTGATTAGAGATCACCCCTTTGGCAATGCTCCCATTTCATCACTAACTATTCTGATTTATATCTAATATTGAGAAAAATTAAAATTAGAGATCAAAGAATTTTTGGACTGATACAATTATAAAACCAAGAGGAAAGAGCCACAGATTTTTAAGTAAAAAAAAAACAAAAAAAAAAAAACTAAATTTAGGACTGGGCTTTTAAGTAGTTTGAACAAATCATTTAGATAAGTGCTTGTCAATCTACAGGTCAAGACGTTTGTGACTTGTGTGACCCATTGATGTGTCATGATAGCTATTAATTTAAAAAATCAAATAGAAAAAAAATAAAATAAAATTATTACACTGTGTCTACATATAATACAGATATCATTTTTAATAAAAATTTTGTTTTAGGTTTGCATGGGTGTGATAGAGAAAGAGAAGGGCAGTACAGGATCATCAAGGGCTCTCACCTTTTTCATAAATTGGGTTCTGGATGATATAGGGGAAACAGATTTCTTTTCTTACCCATCACAAGGTTCATGGCTAAGATCCCGATATCAAAAGATAGGTTAATAAGAAAAGCACACAAATTTATTTAATGTAAGTTTTACATGACACAAGAGCCTTCAGAAATGCAGACCCAAAGAACGAAGGGAGACGTGTATTTTTATGCTACATTTGACGAAGAGTGGACAGCCATGCGGAAGTATGACTGGAGGACCAAAGGGCATAATCTAATGGTAATAAACTGGGGGAATTTAGCAAGGCCTGTTTGTTCAGATTCTTCTCTGTGTCTTAGTGTGACATTCCTTTCCTCTCAGTATAGGGCACATGAGGGTCTTATGCTCTACTTTAGAGGAAGGCCAGAGAATTATTTTATGAACTGCTTCAGAGGAGAAGGGTGAGGGAAGATCAGAGAGACTTTTTTGCTTCTACTGTTTCCTCAAATTCCAAGATGCCATATTTTGGGGTGACATGTTCTGAATCCCATCAATGAGCAATAGAAAGAGGATGAAAGCTTGTGATTTAAGGAAACAGTTGATTATTTAATCATCTGAACTGTGGAGCCGTGAAAGTCTTAGAAAAAATCCTGATTCTGTCACTGTTTAACCTTAGGCAAGTTATTCAACTATTCTCTGCATTGTTTTCCCCATATGTAAAGTGGAAACACTAATAATGTCTATCTCAAAATGTTGCTTTAAGAATTAAGTGACAGTGAATATATCTCTTTGACACACCAATTTCAATTATTTCGGAAATATACCCAGAAGTGGAATTGCTGGATCATATGGTAATTCTACTTTTAGTTTTTTTAGGAGTCTCCATATTATTTTCCAAACTGGCTATATTCACTTACATTTCCACCAACAGTGTACAAGATCCTCACCACGAAAAATTTAGTTGGTGAGATGATAGATACATTAATCAGCCTGGCTGAATTTTCTACAACATATACATAGATTAAAACATCACTGTATACCCATAAATATACACATTATTAGTCAATTAAAAATAAATAGAATTAAATGAGACATCTCATGCAAATCCATTACCATAATGCCTGATACTTAATAAATGCTAGCCATTAGTATTACATCTCTATCCTATGATTTTGAGTTATATTAGTTTCCATTGTAATGTGAATAATTTTTCTTTATTTTTGACTCATATGCTGTGTAAAGCATTGGGTTTTTAAGAATATGCATATGAACTATCTAAAATTCTTAGTTATGTAATTTTTCTAACAGGCACATTTTTCATAGAACAAAATACTTTGGGCAGCAAGTCGTCATTGTCCATTTTTCTAATATGAACTCCTCTGTACTTGAAATGTCACTGATAGGATTTGTCCCTCTTCTGCTTCTGTCATGTTTGCCACCTTATTCAATAGACACAAGATAAGTGTGTTGGGCATTGGGAGGAATGGACTGAGTGTCGTATGATTATTTCATAAATACTGGAAAACTTTGCTGGGAACCAGCACTCATATTGCCACTGAGGAAGGCTGTGATCCTATACCCTGTTGTAAGCCAAGTGAAATAAGATCTGTTCATAAAGACTTGTACAGTAGGTACAACATAGTATAGGTTGTTTTATTTAAAAGTTTAGACTTCATAAATCATCTAACACTTGGAAAATATTAGGTACTATATAACAAACTCTTCAAAGACCTTCAGTAGACCCAGAATAATGTTTTAAAATTTAAGGTTAATTACTCCCAAATCAACAGAGTTTTGAATGTAACTTAACTCTGGCCTTTGATATGGTAAATTGCCAATTATAGTTATCTTTGTTGGATATAAATTGAATTAGATTCAACTGTGACCCAGTGATTTTCTGACTTCTTATGTGGTCAATGCAAACAGTTATGTTTAATGGTGGCAAAGCAGAAATAAAAATGTTAAATGTAAGAGTTAATTGCAAGGTCATTATTTTTTTTCCAAAGTAATGGAAACATAGTACTTCATCCACTGTAAAATTACAGGCTAATGACTCAGTTCTACAAAGTGGCTCTCAAACATTGTTCAATGTACCCACACTGATTTAAGCAATTATAAAGTATCATTTCAAAGATTAAATAATGATGAGGAGCACACATCACATTTTAAATGGTGCCACAAAATATAAGCTTGTAGAGCTCTCATTAGACATTTTTGAATAAAATAATATAAAAAATTGTTCGATCCAAGGTTGATGGTATTTACAAATTTTGACAAGAAATAAATATTTATAAATCCTCTTATTTGAAGAAAGTAATTCAATAAATATTTTAATATTTTATGAAAGTTTTAATATGGTTTTCTAAGGCATCACACTCCATTTTTGAAGGTACCATAAATAGGAATATGAAGGCAATTTAGATTGTTCAGCTAACTGTAGGAGACAAGGATATGTCATCCTAAAACATGGGCCACTTTGCCATAAGGACTATTTTGAGCTGAAGGCAATTCACAAGGAGTTTATATAAGAAAAGCTCTTTGCCCTCTCCCATTTGCCTAAAAGTAGAACATAAATTTACAAAGGTGTCCCTCCTCATCTCTCTACCAGAATGGACAAAGGTTGATGACTGAAGACAACTTTGGACCTTTATCAGCCTGGAGATGGCACCAGAGGAATTCACATGACAAACCTTACTAACTAGCTTTTATCTACCAATTTAATTTCCCATATATTTGCCTTCCTACAATTTTCCACTCCTAAAGACTCACGATCTCTTTTCTTTGTCTTGTCTTCTATCTAAAATAATATATTGTTTTTTGCTAAAGATGCTATATAAACCAAAGTTTTCAGCTACCTCTTTGAAATTTATTCATTTTTCTCTAGGCATCTCCCATGTATACATGAGGGATACATATAAATAAACTTCTATTTGTTTTTCTTTTATTAATCTCTCTTTTGCTATAGGGGTCCTAGTTAAGGAGTAAAGGTAGAGGGAAAGTTATTATTTCCTCTGCTACACACAACTTGTTTATTGAATGTTTATTCAACACATTGTTTACCTGATGAATAATTTACTTGGTGAGTCTGATTAGTGTGAGCTAATAGCGTTTATAAATTTTTCTCAAATTTATCCAATTTGAACCAACCACATTTGAATTTTAATTACTTTAGGCTCTCTAAACTACTTATAATACTATAATATAAATGTGTGTTTGTGTGTGTGTATATATATGTATACACACACGCATATGCATGCTACATATATGGGTATATATGTGGCATAATACACACTTATACAAATGACACACATATTCATACAAAAACTATATATATCATTGTTATATTTATTTTATGCATATTTTTATTACTTAATTGAGATACTTTAAAAATTAAAATGCTTCTATAATACTTTTTAAAATAATCGTTTTTCATATTTTTGACCTCCAAATTTCGCCTAATTGCAAGAGACTGCATGTAACACACTCTTCAGTAATTAAGCAATGTAAAGAATTTCTTGGCCGGGCGCGGTGGCTCACGCCTGTAATCCTAGCACATTGGGAGGCTGAGGCGAGCGGATTGTTCAAGGTCAGGAGTTCGAAACCAGCCTGAGCGAGACCCCGTCTCTACCAAAAATAGAAATAAATTAATTGACCAGCTAAAAATATATATACAAAAAATTAGCCGGGCATGGTGGCGCATGCCTGTAGTCCCAGCTACTCGGGAGGCTGAGGCAGTAGGATCGCTGAGCCCCGGAGATTGACTCTAGCCTGGGCAACAAAGTGAGACTCTGTATAAAAAAAAAAAAAAAAAAAAAGAATTTCTTATATGTATTCCTTTATTCTAACATTCATATTTCTTGAGTACCTACTATGTGTTAGGCACATACAGCTAGTGATACAAGATAGTCAGCCGAGTCTCTGTAAAAAGTATAGTTTATGGGCTAAAAATGTAAGTTTTAAACACTTTCACAATAATTATTCTACATGTTATCATAGTTTAAAGTGTAAACCTTTAAAACAGAAACAGATAGAAATTCAGAGTTCTTACACTATTCCAAGAATGTATAGTTTCAGGCCCCCAAAAACAAAAATAGTCATCTCTGTGAAAAACATAGTCACTTCACAAAAAAACAAACTGGTAGTGACAGGGGTGGGAAGAATTTTTTGGGAAAACACTATTTATATAAGCTTCCTATTAAACTGGCATTGAAAGTACCTATATGATTAGGAGTGTTTTCATGTTCATCCACTAATGACCACTGCAGAAAAGTAAAATGTTGAGTCCCTTGAAGAAATGTCTTCTAACCAAATTCTGTTTCTGGTCTGTGCAGTTGACATGAGAACAGATCGACTGTTACATGCTTGAAGCATCATGGTCACATGTGTTGAGAGAAGAAAAAAGTGATATTTTCTTTTTATCATTAACCGTTTTAAATTGATTGAAAGGAAGCCTTAATTTCTTTTTCTAAATTAGTTTCTGAATAGTCCTACATAATATTAAAAAAATTAGGAAATAGGGATTATACAGTGAATTCAATATCAGTTTATAAACTAAACTACTACGATTGGTAAATAAATATTTTTTGGATTTTTTTTCTTTTTTACTGCTTTGGGGTATCTAAGGGAGTTCTAGTAGAGGAGTTTCAAATATTTTATTCAATTCATAATTCCTAATAAAATCATGCTTTACTCAATACTGCTCATTATATACACTTTGAACTTGTCTTCAGAAATTAAACATCTTGCTCTATCTTATGCAATTTTTATCAATTATAGGCAATTGTTTCAAATTAAGATTTTAGACAATGTCCTGATATAATACACTTATGTTGTCTGATCAATAATTTCTTAAATATTCCTTTTTAGCTACTTTTTCTCATCTCCTTTGCAATTAGGTTCAGCCATAAAACTGGGTTCTGGCCCATGGGATGTTGGAGGAAGTGAACAAAGTTCCTTCCTGACTTGGTCACAATATTTTAATATCCCTCTACAGCTATACTGTCTAATGTAGCCACTAGCCACATGTGGCTATTGAGCACCTAATGTGGCTATTCCAAGATTCTGAGATGCGCTGGAAGTATAGAATACGCAATATATTTTAAAGAAGTGGTAATAATAAATAATGTAAAACATCTGATTAATAATTAATATACTGAATACATGTTAAAGTAATAATATTTCTGGTTTTATACATGATTAAATATATTATTAAAAATATTTCACCTATTTCTTTTTACTTTGTAAATGTGACTACAAGAACTTTAAACACAATATAAGTATTTTGCATTATATTTTTTTGGATAATGTTGCCAGACTTCTCAGAGTTCCCAAATATCTTTCTACTCTAACACATCCCCTATTCATTCCTTCATCTTTTATTTTTAAAACAATATTTATTATGAATCTACTGTGTGCCAGGTACTCTTCTAATAATCACCTAATGACAAGATAGTGGATGGAACATGTGACTTTATGATCAAAATGTTGGGAATTACCTGATATAGGAACTGAATTTTATGACAAGATTATTTTGTTCTCAGATCACAGTACCTGCCAGAACAAGTAAGAGGAGTTACAATAATATGACTTTATAAATGGTGTTTTTGAGGATCACAGATGCTGGGTTCTGCCTATTAAGAAGAATGAACACACAGAGTTATGAAATGTTAAAAGATTCCTGTGTCTCATTCTTTGGACTGCAAGGCCTTTGGAATTTTGGCAATGCCTGTGAATTACCCAGGGCTTTAGTCGCTGTGGTGATAGCTCTGAAACAGGGAAATACAGCTTTAAGAACAGTTTAAGTCTGGCTATGTGGACTTATTGGTGATAAACTCATGCTTTTGTCAGTCTTTCGAAAATACTAAAAAATATTCATAAAACATCCTCATTTCCCATTATTATTCAAGTACTTTAGGCATTCAGAGTTCTCAGACTATTTTCTCTTTTGTAGAGAAAATGTAGATGGCTCCTCTATGACCTCTTTCCATATGTATTATTCTGTTAGTTACCATTTTCCTTGTGCTTAATCAATACTTGCCTACATAATATTAATTTCATGTGTATAGAAAAGCTAAAAAAAGGCATCCAGTTCATTAAAAATAAAATAAAGCAACATAAAACCAAAGCATTCAAATAAATAATATGAGAAGAACATTAGTTTATTTCCAACCTTGGCTAAATAACTCCAGTATTTCTGACTTTTCTCATAAGTCTTCTTTCCTGATATGTAAAGCATTGTCCTCTTTATTACCTTACTTAACCTAAAAGAGTTCCTCAAAACTTTTTAAATTCTCTTTTCAAATATTTATTCTCTATATCTATTAAAAATATAGGTATCTATATTTTACTTTAATACTAATATATTTTACCATATAATATTATAAAAGAAGCAAAATAACAGTCTTCTTGTTGTACCCCAAAAGCTTGCTAATTCATTTTTAAACAAAATGATATTACCTACAACGTAGGCCCTACGTATTCATCTTTTGGTTATCTTCATGCATAAGAAGGAAAATACTTTACAAATGATATAATTGATCCTAATGCCTCGATATACACATCTCTAACCCAGTGTTTTGTTCTATTCAGAGTGTAAAAGTGTAGACAAATTACCAGCCTGACATAATTAGACCTGTGGAATACCATAAAACCTTAAGCCCCCTGACAGGCTGAATGTCTGGACCCCTTTTTGGCTGAAGAGACTCTTCTTCTAATGATGTGTCTGTATTCAGTTTTAACTGAAAGCTCCACTTCCCAGCCTGCAGGCTGCAAACCTTTATAAGGAATAAAGTTCTCCTTTCCAAATTTATAGATCTTATAATTTTAATTTGACAGACCATATCAATGTGTGATTTCTTTTCTAAAAAATATATGGAAAGAAAACTCTCAGGGACCTTTGCACCAGAAATTCTGAAGCTAAACAAAACATGAGAATGTACATCTCATCAACCACCAAAACCAAAACAACAAATACTGTTATTCGTGAAGAACAAAATCTTTGTGATTGTATTTATTTTGGGGAGTGGAAGAAAGCTATCATTTTTTTTGTAAACTAGCACAATTTGTTTTATAATTTGAGACTTCTGATTAGCTAACCTTTAAGAAAGTTGAAATAGAAAAATATACTTAGTAAATTATTCGCATAATGTAATTGTTTAGGATCTTCAGTTTTCATGCAGGATACTTAATGATCTTTAAGGTGTTTTTAGTACTTTTGTTTATTTGTTTATCCAAACTACTAGTGTAATGACTTCAATGACAAGTTTTTCTTTAGAGGATATACTGAAATTCCTCATATAAATATTCTCTGAATGAATTTCCAATATCTATGACAATGATACTCTACTTACATAGCTCATTGAAAATATTATTAGAAGCAATCTTCATTTTAACTGCTTCTTTCAGAATATATGTGCATATTACATGGTGAGACATCCCTAAATACTAAGGGAATATTGCTGTCATTCCAAAATTGTATTCAATTCTTCAAAAGTCATTTATGATACTAAAATTACTAATGTAAAACATTCTGAGGCTTTGACATTATTCTTAAAAAGGTAGAAGCTAAATCAAATTTACTGGTAAATTGGCATATTGAATTCAAACATTTTCACCCTTTCTAGAGATAAACAATGCTCTAGATTTCTGAAGAGACCATTAGAGAAAACCTAGGGCAACATTCATTGTTTATATATATATATATATATATATATATATATATATATATATATATATAAACACACATACACACACACATATATATATATCCTTCCGTATCAGAAAAATGTATCAATATGGCCATCTAAATTATTTTTTAAAATTTCACACAATGAGAGGAAAAAACCTTTTATGAAGGCATAAATCTATAGGCATAAGGAAAAAAGGAGAATTAGACAGAGCAAACTCAAAATATTTGCAAATTTGGGGAAATCTTATAAAAAGTATCACCCATGGATCATGTGGATTAAAGAAATTGGTTTTCTCTGGGCCAGGTGCAGTAAATAAAAGAAGGAAACATTTAGCAAATTCATCTACAACTCTCATTTGTTCTCAATAAAAAGCAGCTAATCTTAAACCAAGGAATGATTTCACTCACATTTCTAATTAACAGATCTGTTAATTTCCATTCATCATTTGGCCACAAGACTGAAAGTGATTGCTGATTTATTGATCACCCTTGTCTATTTTACTGTTACTTCTCTCTGCACACAGAATTGGGATAGTGAGATTGGGGCTTAAATTAAGATAAAATTAAGCAAGGTTCTTTTTAAAACCATACTCTGCCTTTTATGTTCCAAGATACACACAAATCTGCCCTCTATCTATATTACAAAAGAGGTACCTACATCTGAACTTATATCAATAGATTACTGTCAGACAAGATCTTAAACCTTTGTGCTCTGCCTACCATGATCAAACTTTTATTTGAGAATTTAAGGAGTCTAAATGAACCCTAGTAAGGTAAAATATGTTAATACAACCCATTAAGTGGAGCATAGAGCAAGACCTTCAAAGTGTCACTAAAGTGAAATTATTCTGCGGAAGCAAAGAAAAAATGAGAGATTGAAAGACTCTGCATATCCATTGGAAATGTTTTATTAGTAAGGAAAACATACTGTTGCCCACGAAAGGATTAAACTAGTGAAGTGAAAGAAAACTTGGAGATATAGTCAATATGAATGTCTGGATGGATATTTTTTCTAAACTTAGAACACAATTATATTAATTTCTGTCCTCATCACCTATCTATCCAAGTGACACAAAATATCTAGGAATTTAAAATATATTATATATACACCAGATATCTATATCAATTAGACATGTATTTTTAAGTCTTGTAACATTGAAAGACTCTTTTAAAATTTAATAGATAACATAAATAGGTACAAATTGAGTATCTCAAATCCAAAAGTCCAAAATCCAAAACTTTTTTAGTACCAATGAAATGTTCAATGGAAACGTTCAGCAAAGCATTTTGGATTTCAGATTTCCAGCTTTGAAATTCTCAGCCAGTAAGTATAATGCAAATATTCTAAAATCTAAGAAAAAAAATCTGAAATGGGAAGCACTTCTAATTCTAAACATTTTGAATAAAGTATACGCGACCTTTATCTGATTGGTAGATTTCAAGTCTTTTAACACCAGCCCAATTAGATTATTGAATAAAGTCCCCACAAGATAGACCTCAAATTAAATAAAGTACTGTGCAGTGATTCTCAACAGGGAAAAGGGAAACAACATTCCCCCTTTAGGGTTCACAAATTCCTCAGCGGGGTTTCCTTTAACATTCCCTACTATAGACCTAATTATGTAATTGACATTCTAGGGCTGTGGCTCTCAAAGTGTGCAGCATCAGCATCACCTCATAATTTGTTACAAATCTAAATTCCTCCCATCCAAGTACTAACCAGGCCTGACCAAATTAACAAGAAAAAATCAAACAACCCCTTTTAAAAGTGGGCCCAGGACATGAACAGAAACTTTTCAAAAGAAGACAGACTAATGGTCAAAAAACATGGCAGTTGCTCAACATCTCTAATCATCAGGGAAATGCAAATCAAAACCACAATGAGATATCACTTAACCCCAGTCAGAATGGCTTTTATCAAAAAGTCCCAAAACAACAAATGTTGGCCTGGATGCAGAGAGTTAGGAACACTCATACACTGTTGTGGAACTGCAAATTAGCACAACTTCTGTGGAAAGTAGTATGGAGATACCTCAAAGAACTAAAAGTAGAACTACCATTTTGATCCAGCAATCCCACTAATGGGTATTTACCCAAAGGGAAAAAAGTCATCCTATAAAAAAGACATCTGCACTCAAATGTTTATAGCAGCACAATTCAGAATTGTAAAGATGTGGAAACAACCCAAGTGCCCATCAGTACATGTGTGGATTGATAAAATGTGGTATATACCACGGAGCCATAAAAATCAATGATGAGCTAACACCTCTTATATTATCCTAGATGGAGGTGGAGCCCATTCCTTGAAGTGAAGTATCACAGGAATGGAAAAACAAACACCACGTGTACTCACCATCAAATTGGCACTAATTAATCAAAACTTATGTGCACATATGGTAGTGACATTCATCGAGTGTCAGGCAGGTGGGAGGGAAGAGTGGGGATGGGTATATTTACATCTAATGGGTATGGTGCACACTGTCTGTGGGATGGGCATGCTTGTAGCTCTGACTCAGGTTGTGCAAAGGCAATATATGTAACAAAAGTGTTTTTACTCCTGTAATATTCTGAAATTTAAAAAAAGAAAAAGAAATCCAAATTCCTGGGTGCCACTCTAGACCTATGAAATCAGAAACTCTGGCTGTGTGTCCCAGCAATCCATGATTTAGCACTTTCTAGGTGATTCTGATGCATTGTGCTGCTTCATTCTGAGAAGTGTGTGTGTGGTATCAAACATCTCTAAAAAATGGCAACCCACTTGCTTTTTGATTTTTTGGTCCATATTTCTATTCCACAAATGTAAATGTAGCCTTCAGGCTCAATTTTACAAGAAACATTAGTGGTGGTACTGCAGTCTAATTATTCTATCCTTGCTTATTGTTTTAGAACTTCACAGGTTCCAATCAGAATTTGAATATTAATATGATTAAACAGATACCCTATTGTTGGCAACCAGCCCCACTATGATATAATTATTTAGAAATGGTATTGTGCTCCCTCACAGAACCTCTTTTCTTCACTCCTATGGATCACCTTGACTACTATACATCTGACAAGTCAAACTTCTTCAATCCTTCCAAATTTTTGCATGCAATCCATGCTGCCTTCATCTCTCTTGAAATTGTCTCTGCATGGACAAAACCCAATTCAATGTCACCTTCTTTCTAAAAGCTATCCTCCTCTCCAAACAATTATTCATTCTTTCTTCTATGTTGCCACAACACTTCTATTATATTAAGGTCATATTTTATTTTAATTATGTGTTAATGTAATCATTTCTTTCTCAAATATTAATCTCTTAAAGAGGAAAAACCACATTGTATTGTGCCTTCATCAGTGTATGGTATGATTCCTGGCATATAATTGGCATTTAATATATATTTATTAAATGTTGAGAGGTTCTTTTCACCATGTATTTCATATGTATTTTTGGTGAATTGGTGCCACAGTGTGCACTATTCTTTGCAAAGTTAAAATAAATCACTAAAGTCACTATGTGTTGATTTTCCAAAAAGCTAGGTAGGTCTCTAAGATAAAATGAATCAAATAAATAATGAATTGGCACGTCAGCTGTGAAGAATCATTTTTTGCTAGAACTAGCATGCTCATTGATAAATATTTACATTTGTAAACTAAATATACTTGCCACTGAGACCACCCCATACAATATAGGTATAGCAATCAAGAATTCCATTTTCTCATAAGATATTTCAGAACATAATAACTTAGAGAGCAAAACATGTGTACCTTCTAAAACTAGCTAGGATTATCATGATCTTAGTAACAGTGGGTTGATAAAAAAACAGCATATATCTAAGAAAGATTTGTGTTGCAAACAGGAAATTATTTGTTTTTTATTGAAAACAGTGAAACATATCAAAATTCAAATTTTACTAACTGAATGATATTCTTTGTTACTTGAGTACTTTGCAAACATTGGTTTCAGAAAAATATTGAAAGGGATAGTTCTCTGTGGACTAAACCATTTAGCATAATCATCTTGATTCTAAATAAAGACCCATCATTCTACAAGTCATCTTAACACCAAGTGTAGATTTGAGGGAATCCACATGCCCATAAAGCAGTATTTTGTTTTTCTCAGAAATTATTTTAAACTAATATTCAAATTATCACTCACAGGTAATAATTTGTTTTTGATTAGTAGAAATAAAAGGATTAATAAATAAAAATATTAAGTTTAGATGATTATAAGAAAAAGCAGATTACTTCACTCACCAAAACCTGGCATGTAATAATATTAGCATTTAATATAGAGACAGTCCTTGACTTAAATTTTTTTGACTTTATAATTGTATGAAAGTAATAGACATTAAATAGGAACTATATTTTGAGTACCTGTACAAGCATTCTGCTTTCCACTTTCAGTACAGTATTCAATAAATTTTATAAATTATTCAACCCTTTATTATAAAGTAGGCTTTATGTTAAATGGTTTTGCCCAAATGTAGGCTAGTGTTATGTTTTCTGAGTATGTGTAAGGCAGGCCAGGGTAAGCTATGATGTTCTGAAAGTTAGGTGTATTAAATGCATTTTCAACTTATGATATTTTCAAGTTATGATGGCTTTATCAGGATCTAACCTCATCAAAACTGGAGGAACATATGTATTAGAAATCATTCAGAAAGAATCAACTAAAAAGCTTCCCAAACAATGGTTGCATTTTGAGTTTACTAAATATTTGAAGGCTGGATAAAGCAAACAGTGGTTGTATTTGGGGGTTACTAAACATTCAAAGATGGGTTAAAACCTCTGTTAGTATTACAAATATTTAAAACTTTTAGTTTCAAGTCTTCAATGATCCCAAAATCCCTCCCTATTTCTCATAGGACTTATCAATTTTGTTGTACATCCCAAGAAAAATGCAATATTTGGTAGGTGGAATAGTTGTAGCCACCATAACAGATATGGAAATATCATGAGTTTTAGAGTCAAGTTTCTTGGGTTCTAGCTTTATCGGTTCAATTTACTTTGAACAAGCCACCTAAACTCTCATTTTACTCTTCTTGAATACTTATCCCATTAGGTCATTAGAGCAAGTAAACATAAAAATATAAATCTCAATTGCCTTATTAATATGAAGGTATATAGAAACAAAAAGTTCTCAATTGTCACTATTTCTGAAATGAAGATTTCTATAGTTTCCTGAACCAACATTCATCCTTCCAGAAGAACTGTACCAAATAAGTCAAGTGTTATCAAAGCCATGTACAAGCTACTCAATAACATCCAGAGACGTATTTCACTGTCCATCTTCTCTAGTGATCTAGTTTTCCTTGATACCAAATAACAAAAAGAAATAGGAAGCCAAGGGAATAGGGGTCAGTTTATATCTATGGAGAACCTTCCATGACACAACAGTTCTGCTCTATTACTTCTGTTAAAGCAGGCACCTTGTATAATAGTTATATACAAATTTGTTAGTTACATATAAATTTAGAACTAACTTATACAAACGAAAGATACATATATATTGTTACAACTTTCACTGAAATAATGTTTTGACACTTGGTTCCAGTATTTTCCTTTCATAAAATGAAAATTTTAAACTCACTTTAAATATATAACATGATTGCTCTGTGTGTGTGTGTGTGTGTGTGTGTGTGTGTGTGTGTTTACGCGCACGCGCTCGTGCCTATAGAGGACATGGATTGGCATAGAGAGTGTAGCAGGATAACCCATAAATAAATGCTCTGTTCTCCCTATTTGATGCCAAAAAGATAGCCTAAACCATGTTCTAGAAAGAAATGAGCAGGCATCTAGAAGAAAATCACCCATCTAAAATTTTAGTTCTGAAAATCTAGGTTCATATATATGATTGATAAATGGTTCCAATTGAACAGGATTATGTGGGTTAAGTTTCAGGAGAATGGGGATGTGGGATTGGTCAGACTAAAGAGAGATTTAATAAGCTTTCTCAAACACAGGGAAAGGACTGTAGTTGTGGATGCCAACATGCTACTCTGCCACAGAGCTTGCAGATGGTGTGTTATGACATCCCAGTTAAACGGCTATAGAGGCCAGATACCAAGCACACAGTTTTCCGCCATCAGCAAAACCCTCTGTTCCCAAGCAAGGCAATGCATTGTGGACCAGCTGCCCTTTGTGTACTCATGTTCACTTGGCCATTAAGTATATAAGCTGTGACCAGAATGGACTGATAATGAGGACACTTTTTTTTGCAGTATTTTAAACCTTACCTGGCCCTTGGGAATGGAAGTGGAAAGAAGATGAAGAATGCAAATTGTTACTGTGATTGAATTTCTTAATAGTCATATTGGTGGGGGTACTAGTTGCTGTAGGAACAGAATTATCCAATTTAGAAAAACAAAGAAATATGGCTCATTACAAAGTATGTTGTGGAATTAAAATTCATGCTTGTTTCAATAGCATTATGAAATTACAGAGTTAGGAACACAATGATTACAACTTAAATGTCATGTTCTCAAGAAGACCAGATGACAAAATGGAAAATAGAGGTAAAAGTAAGGAAATATTCAGTAGATAAATGCATAAATGTATGACTCCTTCTATTCAAAAAAATATATTACAATGACAAAATGGCACTATTTTATGTTTATATGTTTTATTGTTTATAATGCCCCATTTATATATATTTTTTACAAGTAGGCATAGACATATCATAAAAATAAGACTCAAAGAATTTGAATTTTATGTTTACTTTTCTTTCCACAATAAAGTATAGATAAAATATTTTCCATTAAGGTGCAGAGTTACGTGAAGAATCCTGGTTTCGGGGTGGAGCAAGATGGCGGACGAATAACACTGCCAGACAGAGTGTCTCTGCAGAAAAGACAGATTCTAGCAGAAATTAGAGGAAAGAAGCAAGAAGGCGAGCATACAACGGACGAGGGCTGGAAAGAGGGGTACCTGAGACCCCAGGAGACTCCACGGGAGGAGGCTACAGAGGAGAACTGGAGGCTGAGTCCACCGGAGCAGCCCGGAGGCCAGCAGAAAGGGTGGGTGGATTTGCTGTTTCCCCTCCCCTGCATTTGGGACTGCTGGTGGGCTCCCCAGCGGGTGGAGAGACCTGCGGACATCAGGCCAGAGAAGGCCGCCGCCAGCCAGCGGTGAGCTTGTAGCAGACGTGGCACCAGGTTCCCAACTTCCTCCGGGCACCTCCGTGTGCACAGACCCGAGCCGCACGGCAGGCGCCATATTGCCTCCTCCTCCCCTCCGCCGACCCTACCCACGGCTGCCCAGAGAGACAATACAGCCACCAGCCAGAGGCACCTCCAGGGAACGGGACCTTCCCTTTTAGGACCCTACAGCTGAGTCAGGGGAACTCAGACTGTGAGCTCCCTACCCGCCCGCCCTCCCAGGTGCTGCTGGCACCACGTTCCCAGGAGAACGGTGCCGACTCAGAGGCTGAGAGACATAGACCCAGCTTGGGCTCCCTGTCGGTGAATTGGGAACGGAAATCCTCTCCCTGGTGGACATACAGTTTGAACTCTGGGACCCAGAGGTCAGACCTGCAGACCAGATCCCCTGCACGGAGGGCTAGCATTGCCCGGGGCACAGAAGGGTTATACGTGAACAGCCTACTGAGGTGTGTGTGCCTCCAGGGGCGGACCCTCCTCCCAGGAGGAGGCCGTGGACCCAACCCAGGTGGCGTTCCTGTGCAGGGAACCTCCCCGCCGGCATCACAGTCCGGGGAGGCCTGGTGGCTTGTGGTCTGGCCTGCTGGCAGAGGCCCAGGAGTAGCTGCGGAGTTGGGGAGGGTGGAAAGAAGCCAGGCCCGCTCCAGACTGCTGGTCTCAGACAGCCCCACCCCCACACGCAGACTTTCTGGCTGAGCAGGACCATTCCATCCCTGCCCTGACAGCTATCCCTGGAGCAGAGAACAGAACTTTGACCCCTGCTAAGTGCCTGAGGGCAGGCTTATCCAACCCAGCTCCGCCCAGAACAAGAGCTGATAACAGGACACAAAATCAACACCATAGCCTGTTCCTCCAAGCAAACGCCACCTACTGACAGGGACGGCATCTTGCACAGCCTTTCCACGGCACCCACTGACTCAATATACAGGAAGTGGTCCAATTTCACCCACAGACACCACCTAACTCCTCAGAAACTAAACAAGGTGTGTGAATTCCCAAACAATAACCTAAGGAAAGAAACAACAACTGATCGACATGGGAAGAAATCAACGAAAGAACTCAGGAAATATGAAGAACCAAAAGGAAAACACACGCCCAAAGAGGAGCACCAGGCCCCTAGAATCGGACACCAACCAAAATCAGGCAACCAATATGACAGAAGAGGAATTTCGTATGTGGATCATAAGAACACTCACCCAGCTGCAAGAACAACTCAATAACCAACACAAAGAAACCACAAAAAGGCTGCAGGATATGGGAAAAGAAATAGACACAATGAAGAAAAGTGTGACCGAACTCCTGGAAATGAAGAATCAATTCAAGGAACTACAAAATACAGTGGAAAGTCTCAAGAACAGGGTAGATCAAACAGAAGAAAGAATCTCAGAGCTTGAAGATAACACCCTCCAATTAAATAAATCAGTCACAGAAATAGAGCAGAGAAACAAGAGAAAAGAGCAAAGCCTACAAGAGCTATGGGATTATGTGAAGAAACCTAATGTGAGGGTCATAGGCTTAGCAGAAGGGGAAGAAGACAACACTCAAGGGTTGGACAAGCTGTTTGAAGATATAATAGAGGAAAATTTCCCAGGCCTTGCTCAAAATCTTGATATACAAGTTCAAGAAGCTCAGAGGACCCCTGGGAGATTCAACACAAACAGGAAGACGTCACGACATGCAGTCATCCGACTGACCAAAGTATCAACTAAAGAGGCCCTTCTAAGAGCTGTAAGACAAAAGAAGCAAGTAACATACAAGGGAAAGCCAATTCAAATAACATCAGACTTCTCTAATGAGACTTTACAAGCAAGGAGAGACTGGGGGCCCATTCTCACTCTTGTGAAACAAAACAATGCCCAGCCTAGAATATTATTCCCTGCAAAACAAAGCTTCATATATGAAGGAGAAATAAAAACATTCTCAGACAAGCAAAGGCTCAGAGAATTCACCAAGACAAGACCAGCCCTACAAGAAGTACTTAAAACAGCGTTACGCACAGAACATCATAATAATAACCCACGAATATAAAAACAACCAAAACCCAAAGATATTAAAGACCAGATATTACAAAGGCTCAAGACAGAAATCATAGCAACAACATCCAACCCAACAGAATGATCAGTAATCTACCTTACCTATCAGTTCTCTCAATAAATGTGAATGGCTTAAACTCTCCACTCAAGAGACATAGGCTGGCTGAATGGATAAGAAAATACAGGCCAAATATATGCTGTATTCAGGAAACACATCTAACCTGCAAGGATGCATATAGACTAAAAATAAAAGGGTGGAGATCAATATTCCAAGCAAATAGAAGCCAAAAGAAGGCTGGTGTGGCAGTTCTAATTTGAGACGATTTAGTTTTTAAACCAACAAAAGTAGTGAAAGACAAAGAGGGTCATTATATAATGGTGAAGGGCACAGTTCAACAAGAAGAGATAACAATTTTAAATATATATGCACCCAACTTAGGTACACACAGATTCATAAAGGAAACCTTACTGGAGCTAAGCAAATGGATTAATAGCAACTCCATAATCGCCGGAGATTTCAACACCCCACTGACGGCATGAGACAGATCCTCCAAACAGAAAATTAATAAAGAAATAATAGACTTAAACAAAACTCTAGAACAATTGGGTCTGACTGACATTTACAGAACATTCTACCCAAAATCCACTGAATATACGTTCTTCTCATCAGCTCACAGGACATTCTCTAAGACTGACCATATCCTAGGACACAAAAAAAATCTCAAGAAATTTAAAAAAATAGAAATCATACCATGTACCTTCTCAGATCACAGAGGAATAAAAGTAGAAATCAACCCTAACAGAAATTCACATTTCTACACAAAAACCTGGAAATTAAACAACCTCCTACTAAATGATTACTTCATAAATGAAGAAATGAAGAAAGAAATAAAAAAATTCTATGAAGAAAACGACAATGGAGAGACAAGTTATCAACTCCTCTGGGACACAGCTAAAGCAGTTCTGAGAGGAAAGTTTATCTCCATAAATGCCTATAACCAAAAGACAAGAAGATCACAAATAGACAATCTAATGAAACGACTCAAAGAGCTGGAAAAAGAAGAAAAGACCAACCCCAAACCCAGCAGAAGAAGTTAAATCAAGAAGATCAAATCAGAACTAAACGAAATTGATAACAGGGAAGCTATTCAGGAGATTAATAAAACAAAAAGTTGGTTCTTTGAAAAAATAAACAAAATTGACACACCATTGGCTAAGCTAACGAAAAGCAGAAAAGAGAAATCTCTAATAAGCTCCATCAGGAACAAAAAAGGAGATATCACAACTGATCCCAAAGAGATACAAGATACAATTTATGAATACTACAAAAATCTTTATGCACACAAACTGGAAAATGTGGAGGAAATGGACAAATTTCTAGAAACACACAGCCTCCCTAGTCTCAACCAGGAAGAAATAGATTCCCTGAACAGACCAATCTCAACAGCTGAAATAGAAACAGCAATTAAAAATCTCCCTAAAAAGAAAAGTCCCGGTCCAGATGGCTTCACACCTGAATTTTACCACACTTACAAAGAAGAACTAGTACCTATCTTGCAGAAACTATTCCACAACATCGAGAAGAACGGAAACCTCCCCAACACCTTTTATGAAGCGAATATTACTCTGATACCAAAACCAGGAAAGGATGCAACAAAAAAAGAAAACTACAGACTAATATCCCTAATGAATATAGATGCAAAAATTTTCAACAAAATCTTAGCTAACCGAATCCAGACACTTATTAAAAAAATAATCCACCACGACCAAGTGGGCTTCATCCCAGGGATGCAGGGATGGTTCAACATACGTAAATCTATAAATGCAATTCACCACATAAACAGAAGCAAAAACAAAGACCACATGATTCTTTCAATAGATGCAGAGAAAGCTTTTGACAAAATTCAACACCCTTTCATGATACGAACACTTAAGAAAATAGGCATAGAAGGGACATACCTAAAAATGATACAAGCCATATATGACAGACCCATAGCCAACATCATACTGAATGGGGAAAAATTGAAATCATTACCACTTAGAACTGGAACCAGACAAAGCTGCCCACTATCTCCACTTCTGTTCAACATAGTGCTGGAAGTCTTGGCTACAGCAATCAGACAGGAAAATGGAATCAAAGGTATCCAAATAGGGGCAGAAAAGATCAAACTTTCACTGTTTGCTGATGATATGATATTGTATCTAGAAAACCCCAAAGATTCAACCAAGAAACTCCTGGAACTGATCAATGAATTTAGTAAAGTCTCAGGATACAAAATCAATACACAGAAATCAGAGGCATTCATATACGCCAACAACAATCTAATTGAGAACCAAATCAAAGACTCAATTCCCTTCACAATAGCAACAAAGAAATTAAAGTACCTAGGAATATACTTAACCAAGGACGTAAAAGACCTCTACAGGGAGAACTATGAAACACTGAGGAAGGAAATAGCAGAGGATGTAAACAGATGGAAATCCATACCATGCTTGTGGATCGGCAGACTCAATATCATCAAAATGTCTATACTATCCAAACTGATCTACATATTCAACCTATTAAAATCCCATCAGCATACTTCACAGATATAGAAAAAATAATTTTACGCTTCGTATGGAACCAAAGAAGACCCTGAATATCAAGTGCAATTCTAGGCAACAAATACAAAATGGGAGGCATTAATATGCCAGATATCAAACTATACTACAAAGCTGTAGTAATTAAATCAATCTGGTTTTGGCACAAAAATAGGAATATTGACCAGTGGAACAGATGTGAGAATCCTGATATAAAACCATCCTCATATAGCCATCTAATCTTTGACAAAGCAGACAAAAACATACGCTGGGGAAAAGAATCCCTTTTCAATAAATGGTGCTGGGAAAACTGGATAGCCACCTGCAGAAGGCTAAAACAGGACCCACACCTTTCACCTCTCACAAAAACCAACTCACGCTGGATAACAGACTTAAACCTAAGGTATGAAACTATTAGAACTCTAGAGGAAAAAGTTGGAAACACTCTCCTAGACATCGGCCTGGGCAAAGAGTTTATGAAGAAGTCCCCAAAGGCAATCACGGCAGCAACAAAAATAAATAAATGGGACATGATCAAACTAAAAAGCTTCTGCACAGCCAAAGAAATAGTCATGAAAGTAAACAGACAGCCTACAGAATAGGAGAAAATTTTTGCATCCTATGCATCCGATAAGGGACTGATAACTAGAATATACTTAGAACTCACAAAAATCAGGAAGGAAAAATCAAATAACCCCATTAAAAAGTGGGCAAAGGACTTGAACAGAAACTTTTCTAAAGAAGACAGAAGAATGGCCAACAAACATATGAAGAAATGCTCAACATCCCTAATCATCAGGGAAATGCAAATCAAAACCACAATGAGATATCACTTAACCCCAGTGAGAATGGCCTTTATCACAAAATCTCCAAACAATAAATGCTGGCGTGGTTGTGGAGAGAGAGGAACACTCCTACACTGCTGGTGGGACTGCAAACTAGTTCAACCTCTGTGGAAAGCAATATGGAGATACCTTAAAGCGATACAAGTGAATCTACCATTTGATCCAGCAATCCCATTGCTGGGCATCTACCCAAATGATCCAATGACACTCTACAAAAAAGACACCTGCACTCGAATGTTTATAGCAGCACAATTCATAATTGCAAGGCTGTGGAAACAGCCCAAGTGCCCATCAATCCAAGAATGGATTAATAAAATGTGGTATATGTATACCATGGAGTACTATTCAGCTCTAAGAAACAACAGTGATATAGCACATCTTATATTTTCCTGGTTAGAGCTGGAACCCATACTACTAAGTGAAGTATCCCAAGAATGGAAAAACAAGCACCAGATATATTCTCCAGCAAACTGGTATTAACTGAGTAGCACCTAAGTGGACACATAGGTACTACAGTAATAGGGTATTGGGCAGGTGGGAGGGGGGAGGGGGCGGGTATATACATACATAATGAGTTAGATGTGCACCATCTAGGGGATGGTCATGATGGAGACGCAGACTTTTGGGGCGAGGGGGGGAAATGGGCATTTATTGAAACCTTAAAATCTGTACCCCCATAATATGCCAAAATTAAAAAAAAAAAGAATCCTGGTTTGCAGACTCGCAATTTTACTGTTAATTTGCACTGTATCAGGGTCATCATGTTGGTTAGAATGTAAGTTATGAAGAATTCTTGGGAAAAGTATGTCATATCATTTTATTCTATCTCATCATATTGTTGTGCTGAATGGGTGAGTCCTGGGCTTTTAAGGTGGACATATAGGTTGTAGCAATGAATATATAAATGTACTTTCATATCATGGGCTCCTGTGAAGCACAGCCAAAACTAATTACACATTTCTACTTCATTTAAGTATAAAGCTTCATATTATGTTGGGAAAAATCAGGCAGAAGAGTGGAGTTATAGTATGGAAACAATGATAATCACTAAATCCAGTGCAGGATCAAAATCCTCATATAACTCATTGGGAGATGGGTTATTGATATCTTACAATTAATGTAGTAGTATATATTTTTCCCATAGATATTTTCCTCCAACACAAACATCAAGTGCAAGTTATATGACAAAATTAATTTTGGTCATGATTTCAAAATTGTACTTTCTATTAATAACTCTGTCAATGAGCAAAATTTTTATATAGTGAATTTTATTTATCATACAATAAACACTAGACTTTTTAAGGATGTAGCATATCTACAAATTGCATGGAAATATTTACCTTGAATTAATCTTATCTAGAAATGGTTTGTGTTTATGTGGAGATAAATATTGTTTGCTTATCTGTATAGAATGGATGTGATAAATCACATTCTAGTAGAAATTTTTGGAATTGAAGGTTAATAGAAGACTTATTTTTAAAAGATACAGTGCTTATTTTATAAGGGTACTAGGAAAGTAAAAGATCAATGGATTTACTGTAAAGACACATTTGGTTTCAAAAGACACCAAAACCATAAAGGTATACTTAATCGCATTTTTTTCCCTTAAAATATCCCTTCTGTAGCTTTACAAAATAAAGAGAAACTACTTTGTTATCTCTCTGTAATTTACAAATATTATAGAAATCTGTGCATATGCCTCACTGATACACCTTTTAACTCATATTCATTTTTAATGTTGTTTTATGTGTGTCTGTGTCTAATTTACCACACAACAGATGATAATTTTCCATGTCTTTTCTCTCTCTTTTTAAAGTATTCTTCACATATTTTTCCATCCAGAATTTCTCTTCTTTTTCTAAAGTTAGCATAGATTTAATGATCTGTATTATTCACCAAACATATTTATTATATTTATTTAGTGCACTAGTAATGAATACTGGGGTGACAAAGAAAATATACATTCCTGCCTTCAATGGATCCCCATTTTAGAGCTTTCTTCATCAAGGTTTCTAGATTCCCTCTAACCCAGAGTACTGCTTGCTCAGACCACCTACACACAGCCTACTCAGTTCTACTCCATTTAGCAATTTGCTAACATCTCCCATGAGACTGTACAGGTTTCATAAAATCATAAGATTCCATTTGAACTAATTTTGTGTATCCTATAGGCCTAGAATTTTGCTGAAAGGCATGTATTCATGCAATAATTAACTGCCAAATATATCACAATTATGTTTATCTTTTGGTATTATACCAAGTGGTATAAAGTGAATCAACTAGCTTTCCTTTAATTATCATATCTTCAAAAATGTCTAAAACTAATGTAGCAACTTACCTGAAGTTTTCACAGAAAAAAATGATACAAAAATTATACTTTCAGGTTCTTCAAATGAAAACTTAATACCCACACGTAGATACATTTCACCTTTAAATAAGTATTTCCACTGTCTTTATAAACATTTATTTACATTACTGATACCTAGAATATGCCTGATAATGGATATCTGTATTTGAAAGAATGGTGAATTTCCTAATCCAATTATAACAGGTATGGGGAGAATATTTATAATATACACGAAATAATGGGGGTTGAATTAGAGGATGAAAATACTTAGAGAAAAACAGTTATTGTACTCACATATGTGATTAATCTACAGTGTTTAAATTATGAGCACACATAAAGACAGGAAATAATATATCTAATTATTCTAAGGCAGTGTTAACAATGAAGTCATGGAAGGTAGGATATCAAGCTTTGGTTTGTACATTTGGTGAGTTGTGATAAATGATACTTGAAGATGTCAATGTATAGGGAGTGAAGATCTATTTAGATTTATGGGAATGAGAATACACAGTGTTTGTCATATTTACATACCTTATAAAAATGACTCTGGTTTCATTCAAAGATTCAGAATATTGTTATATTTATTATTTCAGAAAATATCTTTACAATTCTGATTTCTCTGTATGTTTGACAAATTATCTATTGTCTGTTTCAAAATTTCAAAATTAAAAAAAAATTATGAAGCCAATAGATGTAGCAATCCTGTAAATATTCTGAGAACTATGAATTCCTATCCTAAATATTTTTGTTTACTTTTTATATTGTTTTACATTTGTATTGCTATATTTTATTCTTTATTTTTTACTTGTACCTCACTTAGTTAAAACTAAGTTGAAGATTTCAAGATTATATGTTTCAGTTTATGTTTATTGCTTAAGCACTGTGATAATATTTTATTAATTAATAATTCAGCAAGTAAACAAAAATGAAATTTTATTAGTTAAATCTCAGTAATTTATACTAAAGAGTACCTGGCAAAGTTCTGCCATCAAAAGCTACAAAGAATGGATGATACCCTAAAACTTTCTGCAATAGCAAAGGGAGCACTTTTGAAACTGTATCTCCTTGTGGATTGTTTTGGAATTTCTTACCAAGATTTTTACAAAATGAGACAGATCCATGGAGAGAATAATACATATATATATTAAAGTATCAGGAATTGTGCTAGGAATTTTCAAGCTTGGAGTATAGAGATTGTATTTTATTAACTTTATATTTCCATTATCTGTATTTGATTGATCCAATTGTTGCATTCCCTCTCTCTCTCACTCTCTCTCTCTCTCTCTCTCCATCTCTCCATACGTACGCACACACAAACACACACACACGATAAAAATATAAGACTGACTCACAAAATAATGGTTTGATTTGCCCAAGTCCAGAATGATTAAATGTAAATCCAAGTCTTTCTCTCCTTGAAATCCAAACAAACTTCCTTATATTGCAGTCCTAATGCTAGTTTTCAAGATAGGAATATCTTACTCTGTGTTCATATATAATTATCTAGAATTCTGCTACCAATTGTGAGTTGAGTTGTGTTTACAAAATAAATATTATTAAGAATATGGAGTGATGCCTCCAGAAGAAGACGAATTTGTCATCTTAAATTACTTGAAATATGCTCTAAGATATAGTGGCTGAATAGACTCAATGCAGTTACATTAGTTTTTATTGAACTTGCTAAAGAGGTAGAGGGACAGAAGGTAATTTTTACAATGATAAAAGTCCCTCATATCTTCTTCTAATGTATGACATATACTACATACTTGACGGAAGATTGCTGTTACAATCCTCTGATGACTCATGCCATTAAAGAAATTCATATTATCAAGAGGAACTAAAGATATATATTTTATAAAATTAAATAATTTCTCTTCACCATATATTTTGCTAGTTATTCCTTAATTAAAATTCAGCATAATGTTCTCACATTTGCACACCTAAAATAAAATAACAATAATAAAAAATAGTATAAAAATTTAAAACACACAGGTACATGGTCCATTTTTAAAATTTCACAACTTATATTACATCTTAAAAGAAAAGTAACAAACAATTCATACCTTAGAAAATTGTGCATTTATCCATTTTGTGAATGTTTTCTTTTGAACATCTTCTCTTTCATCTAAAATGAAAAAAGAAAGAAATTTTTAAATATAATTCATATTTTATGATAAAAACATATTTAAATTATTATGTGTTAGTGGTATTTTATATTTAGTATTGAATTCATTAATAAATGAAATTAAACATGAGAGATACTATTATTGGGAATCCAAACTAAAATTATATCAGAAAATAAATAATATGGTCAAGCCCACAGTCATTGAAATAGTATATGAAGACATTACATAATGATAGTCTCATCTGAATAAATGGAAAAATATTTATTCTCTTGTAATAAATAGATACCCTAGTATAATTAAAAGAAACTATTAGCTGTCATTTACTATGAAAAACTATGCTTGACCCTTTCATTATAACTCCCCCCTAATATATGCAGAAATGATCATTCACTCCTTTGCAATACATACATATTTGAACATGGGCCTGCTCCCTTTATAGGAGTGGATTCCTGATAATAAGGAGCATGGTTTAGTTTATCTTTGCTTCCCAGAACCTAGCATATTGTCTGCACAAATTAAGAGCTCAGAAATCATATTTGACAAATATGTGAATGCTTTAAGGGAGGGGAGATTTCACAACTCTAAAACTTCTAGTACCTCTTTTCAGCTAAAAGTCAGAAAATTTCAAATAAAAATGTAAATGATACTCCTTGTGGTTTACATATAACTACTCAAAGGAAAAATCCCCAAGGACTTATACTAAGGGATTAAGAGGAAAATATTATTAAGAAACAGCTTCATAGAATTCATGCTTCTAAAAATTCTCTTTCTTCCAATGCTGAAAATTACTATTGAGTCAAATGGACAGAAAAATCATCAATCTTGATTTATTAAAATGTTTTTTTCCAAGCCAAATCCTATCCTTAAATTACTATAATCATATTAGTTAACATTCAATAAATGAAGGCACCTGAGAGATATTTAAAATTGATATATTTCATGTCGTGTTTACTTGGATCAAAAGAACTATTATTGAAATGCCCTGACAAAGTAACCTTATTTGCTCTCATATTATTTTTCAGTAGTAAATTTCCATTGCTTTTCTTTAAAAGAGATGATATATAATAAATAATTAGTTTCTCATAATAAATGTATGCATGCACTAAGACTATCTGTTTATCTTTAAGTCACAATATTAAGCTATAAGTAGATGCTTTTAACCGGTATGAGAAATAACAATGGATAAATAGATTTTAGATTGCTTTTTTAGATGAAAAATTTTATTTAGCATTACAAAATACATTTTTCTTATTTAATTGTGGTATTTCCACAAGCTACTATGTATATGATCAATATCAGCATCATTTATATGGTAAAGAAAGAAATATAGCTACAATATGGTAGAAGTATTTCCTTTGTTGAAAAGTGTGAATAAATAAAAATAGATAGTAATAGTTTTCAAACCTGATCTACCCGCTTTTGAATCTTTTTACTTCTATAATTTTAATGCTACCCTTTTCAAAATAACAAATAAAAAACCAGAACATTTCAAATAGTCTCAAAATATAACCATCATCACTGATTGGCATACATAGGAAGACTGCCCTATTCATTTTTTATCAGTGGTATATATTTGACATATCTTCCAAAAATTAAACGATCTTATTTGCAACTCTTCTTATTTTTCCTATGTGTGTATGCATATCTTCTCTGTCAGAAAGCAGAGAGTAAATGTGTCATTTGAAAGTACATATTCAGATGTCTTTGAAACATACACAAAGACTTCTACCAAAAGGTAAATGGGAGGTCATTTGAAGAGATTTGATCCAGAGGATTTTAAGTGAAAAATGGGGAGTAAAACAATATTTTCATTCTTTTCAATTATATTGACAACGGGTAATTTTTAGATAGGCCTTGAAGGAAGCACAGAAACCTTGACATTATGTGCAAAATGTTATGTATCTACTGTTTAAATAGCACTGAAAATGTGAGCTTCAACATATAAATGTCTTCACCAGTTGTCTTCCCTTACCTTTATGTGTTTAACACAAGGAAAATATATCTTCAATGAATTATTTGCTAATATTTTATCTTGGTACACTAGCATATATTTTCTTTACCATGATAACTATTAATACACTTAATACTGTTATTATAAAATATATGAAATTTAATACTGCTTTGCTGTTCATAAGGGTTTTTTACTTATGTAATCTCAATAAATATATATGTAATTTATTATTTTATACATAAAAATACAAGCTGTGAAAGAATAAAGCTAGTGACAGAAATGAACTATAAGAATTCTAGAAGAAAATATTGGAAAAAATCTTACAGACATTGGCCTAGGCAAAGAATTTATGAAGAAGAAGCCAAAGGCAATCACAGCAACAACAAAAATAAACAAGTGGGATCTGATCACATGAAAAAGTTTCTGCACAGCCAAGGAAACTATCATGAGAGCAAACAGACAACCTACAGAATGGGAGAAAATATTCACATCTTACACATCTGATAAAGGGCTGACCTATATAGAACTCAGGAAAATCAGCAAGAAAAAAATCAAATAACCCTATCAAAAAGTGGGCAAAGGACATGAATAGAAACTTTCAAAACAAGATAGACTAATGGCCAAAAAACATACGAAAAAATGCTCAGTATCTCTAATTATCAGGGAAATACAAATCAAAATCACAATGTGATATCACTTATCTCCAAAAGAATGGCCTTTATCAAAAAGTCCCCAAACAATAAATGCTGGAGTGGATGTGGAGAGACAGGAACTCATACACTGCTGGTGGGAATGCAAACTAGTACAACCTCTGTGGAAAGTAATATGGAGATACCTCAAATAATTAAAAGTAGAACTACCATTTGATTCAGCAATCCCACTACTGGGCATCTACCCAAAGGAAAAAAAAATACATTCTATAAAAAAGACATCTGCACTAGAATGTTTATAGCAGCCCAATTCATAATTGCAAAGATATGGAAACAACCCAAGTGTCCATCAGTACATGAGTGGATTGATAAAATGTGGTATATGTATACCATGGAGTTCTACGCAGCCACAAAAAATAATGGTGATCTAGCACCTCTTGCATTATCCTGGATAGAGCTAGAGCCCATTATACTAAGTGAAGTAACCCGAGAATTGAAAAACAAGCACCACATGTTCTCACCATCAAATTGGTACTAACTGATCAACACTTACGGACACATATAGTAGTGACATTCATCAGGTGTTGGGAAGATGGGAGAGGGAGGAGGGGATGGGTATATTCACACCTAATGGGTGCGGTGAGCACTGTCTGGGGGATGAACACACTTGAAGCTCTGACTTGGGTGGGGAAACGGCAATATATGTAACTTAAACATTTATACCCCCGTAATATGCAGATATAAAAAAAATTTTAAAAAGAAATGACTTGACATAGAATCTCTGAATGAAAGTCCATGACTTTTCACGTTGTCCAGATATCTCTTGTCTACATTATAATTGCATAAATAATAGTATAAAATGCCATAAAATAATTATAGTCACAAAAGCAGAAGATACTAACGTAGGTTACAACATACATGAAACCCTCCTGAGTTGTTCAAAATAGAGGCTTTGAATTCATGGTTGTTTTGAATTGGTGTTAGTATCTAACTTATTTTATCATAAATATATGACTGCTCTTTCTTGTTTGATATTAGAGATTACACTGTAATGATCATTTTCAGGCATTCTCTTTCAGTTTCTGGTTTACAAATGCCTTAGGATACATTTTTAGGTCAACTTTATGGAAACATTTATGGCTTTTGCTAAATATTGTCATACTGCTTTCCTACAGGTCATACCTATGTTTGCTGGTACCAGAAAGAATGATGTTAGGAGCTTCTGTGTTATAATCTCAGTGGCACGTATGCTGTTGATAGAAATTTTGTTTCTTTAGTCTTCTAAGGGATTGCTGCTTTGTAGCTATAAGAAGATACTTGATGCTTGCTTTAATTTGAATTAATCTGATTGCTAATGAAGTAAACATGTTCCATGCATTTATTTATTCTGTATGTTGCTACTTTTGTCAAAATACTTGCTTATATCCTCTGCTCATATATCCATTGAGTGCTTGATATAAGATTAATTGGAATGAGATAATTATGTATCAATTTTTATAAATATTTCATATCATAGGTTCCATTTGATTATGTGATAAAATAATGAATCTTCTGTAGTAGAAAAATGCCTACACATATGCATTTGTATACAGTTTCATGGAGTTCATTGATTTCCCTGCAGAAGATGCCTACTACCATAAAATCCAACTTAAGGATCACTGTTATGACTTAAGCTACGTACTGTTAGGCAATGAATGAACACATTTTTCCAAGTGGTCATATTCCTTTCAATTTTCATTTATGTTTATTATGCTAAAATTATATATTGATATAACTATACATTTCCATTGCTATTTCTGATATTGCTTAAAATTTGATAATTTTAAGTATGAACAGTTGTATACCCATAGTTAATCTAAAGTTTCTATACATGTACATCATATATATACAAGTTGTTATAGAAATTATTTTCATATTTTTACAAAATTTATGTTACTGTAGACACATAGTCTATAACAAAACGTATTAATGTGAAATCAGCAACAAAGTGGATGAGAAAAGAATAAAGTGAAATCTGTTTTATTAGGAAGTGATTATTTGCTCCTGTTTAGTCATTTCAAGTAGCACATATTGTATTTCATTTCCTCTAGGGTTTGTTTATAACTGATTTTATTTTACTAATAAAAATATGTATGGGCATATTAATATGAGGGGAAAAGAAGAAAATCTCTCTTGGAGAATTTACTTGAAAACTGTTCCCTGGAGATGTCAAGAAGTGAAGAACTGCTACTTCATAAATTGCAAAAAGTGACCAACATTTTATTTTATTCTCTCTATGGGGAAAACCCATATAAAATTAGCTTTCTACCATGACATAAAAATTGTATTTCCTTTCAGAATTCTTTAACCTCTTTGAATAAAGTTATTTTTATTCAGTGTATCTGGCCCTTTCTATTTTTTAAGATTAGTGCAATGACCTTTTACCCTGTTATTAACTTTTATATTCCGGAGGATCCCAGGAATATAAATGTGAGATATATTAAACTGCAATATTCATGATTCACAAGAGCGAGTAACTGCAGAAAAATGATATTGGACAAACTGAGAGAACATTAAATCAGGTGAACTGGCTTCTAGTCCTAGTGCAGGACTCATTAGAATTCTGACCTTAAAATTGCCGGGCCTCAGTCTCTTTATCTGTGAAATGAGAATATTAATTGCTTTTTAACTCATGGAGCCATTGTGAGCATAAAATGAAATTAATTATTTATGCAAGAATTTATAAAATAATTGTTTACAGAATGCTTGCTATGTGCTGGTCACAGCAGTAGTTACTGAGAGTAAATATAAGACTCAGTCTTTGGCAAAGTTGTCAGGCTAGTAGAAAATAGACATAAATAAATATGGAATATTTTGTATAAACAATGATACATATATTCAAAGTGTATTATAGAAGCACAAAATGATATGTAGCCATATGGTTGTGAGGAAAGGTATTTTGGTGAAGGTGATGGCCAGGTTGAGTCCAGAAAGATAAGCAAAAGGATAAAAGGTGTGAAGAAAAAGATGAATCTCTCTAAGCAGATAGTAAGGGCAAAGGCAGGGAGATAGGACACCAAAAATACACACCCTTCTATATATACAGTTCCATCTTTTTTTCTTCTTCTTTTTGTACTCTAAGATGTGTACACAGGAGTGGTATGGGATGAAACCAAAAATAGAGTTGGAAGGGAGATGATGGTGAATGTCCATGACATTACCCCTTTTCCACTATCACATAAGACAACATAAGGGAAATCATTTAAAAACTGGGGAAAAAAAAACCAATACAATTCTATGAACACCAAGAATTATCCTCATTACACAGAGCAGTTAGCCATAATGTGTGCCAGAAATTCATTTTTTAACATGATCTTTCTTTGGGTGCTAGTTAATACATTAATTGAAGAATCTCATCACTTATATGATACAGAAAACATATGTTTAGAAGTAAAAGGGAATATTAAAGTTGGTAACAGTTTAAAATATACATAGTGAGGAAATACAAAGGAATATGAGTTTATTTTGCTTAAAGAAAGGACTACGAAGTACTATGGGATAGTGATTAGGGTCAGTTATTCTCTGCTTCCACCAAAAATGAGAAAAAAACAAAATGAAAAATATGAAAGATTAATGGTAAATAACATTAGATAAAGTTATATGATACTTCAGAGCATTATGAAGAAAGGCCCCAAATTCAGGGCATATTTAGAAAATGAGTTTACCATGCTATTAATGTTACAAAATGGCAAGGCAGAGTAGAGGAGGTTAGAATGGAAAATGGTATGAAAAATACTTCCCATTAAGTGTGAGTAATAGCCTTTGATCATAGGATTTTAGATTTCTAGGGTCTAAGGTGACATTACTGGTCAGCTTATAATGAGGATGTCTAAAATAATTAAACTCCCACACAATGAACATAAACACTTTTAGTGTCAAAGAGGTTTCCTTATTTTCCTATTCACTCTACAATCAATACAATGCAGTTTTCAATGCTCATCATCCTACAGAAGTTGTCCCTGATAACATCCCCTATATCCTTTCTCATTTCCAAGATAGTCACCATCTAGATCAGAACAATAATCTCAGCACTTAGTATAGAATGTGTGACATAGTAGTGCTCAATAAAGACATTTTAAATTATTGAAGACCAGATTTACTTTTTAGTCCTTTTCTGATTTTTCTTCTATACAAATATTAATTCTATTAACCTGTAGTAGGCAGAATAATAGTCCCCACAAAGATGTCCAAATCCTAATGTCTGACACCTGTGAATAAATTACGTTACATGGCAAAATGGAATTATGGTTGCAGATGGAATTAGACTTGCTAATTAGCCAACTTTTGATAGGAAGATTATCCTGGATTATCTGGTGGGCAGAATGTAATCACAAGGGTCCTTAAAATGCGGAAATGGCAGCATAAGCTAGAGAATCAGAAATATAGCAGCATGAAAAGGACTTCGGCCAAGGGTGACATTATTGAAGATGTAGGAGAAAGACTATGAGCCAAAGAATGGGCATAGAAAATAGAAAAGAGAGAAATCGATTCCCGCCTAGAGCCTCCAAAAGGCACATAGCCCTGCTGACACCTTAATATTAGCCCAGTGAAGCCCATCAGCTATCTGACCTACAGATATGTTAGATAATGAATTTATATAGTTTTAAGCCACTAAATTGGTGGTAATTTTTATAGCAGCAATAAAATCTAATATATAACATTTTATCTTAAAAGCTATGAAGTGACAAATAAGTACTGACACCTACTAGTTGTTAAAAATACAACTGTGAGAAAAATAGTGTTCCTACCTTTGTGTCCTTATAGCTTAGTGACAGAAGTAGAAACAAACAAAACAAAGGATATATAGATACACGTATACAGACAAGCTCTCCGATAAAGAAAATACAAGTGGCTGGGGGCAGTGGCTCGTGGTTCACACCTGCCACTTTGGGAATCCGAGGCAGGAGGATCGCTTGAGGCCAGGAGTTTGAGATCAGCCTGAACAAGAGTGAGAACCCATCTCTACTAAACATAAAAAAAAATTTGCCGGGTGTTTTGGTGCATGTCTGTAGTCTCAGCTACTTGGAAGGCTGAAGCAGGAGGATCCCTTGAACCCAGGAGTTTGAGGTTGTAGTGAGCTATGACTACACTACTGCACTCTAGTCTGAGTGACAGAGTGAGACCCTGTCTCAAAAAAAAAAAAAAAAAAAAAAAAGACACACATTTCTGTAATAGCATATGTTAAAAGAAATCACTTGAAAAATCCAGGGCCTCCTTGATGAAGTGACATCTCAGTTGAGTTCTGAAAGTTAACTAAGATTAGCGAGGTAAACATGGTAAAAAAGAGAATGCCAGACAATAAAAACCAAAGCAGGTGAAACTGGCAGGATGTGAGAGAAAGAGCATAGTCCTTTCATAGAACTACAGATAGGGGAGGAGGATAAAAGCAGCAGAGATGATTCTAGAAAAAATTGAAATTATCATCAACCAACTTATGGAAGAACCTGAAAATTTAGCCAGAGGGCAGTTAGAAACCAAAGTAGAATTTTAAGCAGGGGAATGACAATATTAGGTTTGGACTTTAGGAATAAATTTCACAGTATGGAGAATATTTGGGGAGAGGTAAGACTGAAAACAAGAAAACTGATTAGCTGATTATAGTTATAATCCATGTGAGAAGTAATGATGACCTGTTCTACTGAATTGCATTGGAGCTGGATAAAAGTAAATGTATCCAAAATATGTTTAATATGTGATATTGATAAGTACTAGTTATTAATTGTATGTACAGGGAGGAGAGTTGTGACATAGACAGTCAACGACAGTCCTCAGAGTGGAATGTTAAGATCCCAGAAAGAAGAGGGCCCAGTTCTGTGTGCATGATGGGATAGGAAGTACTGGGGTTGGATAAAGTAGCCTGAAGCTCAAGAGACATATCTGAGTTGAAAATACAGATTTGGAAGATACAAACCAATAGGCATGTAGTAACTGAAACCTCTATAGTGAGTGACATTACTAAGAAGAATATACAAGCTTTCTTATCTTCTGAAATAGCACTGTGTCCTTTCAACACAAAGGCTTTTTCCTAATTTATTTCACTGACTTACTTGATATGAACCCTGGAATTACTGGCACTCTCCCACAGTCCTATCCATCCTTCATCTCTTCTTTTCTTGGTCTACTATGTTTATTCTTCTTAAACACAGTGGCTCCCCTACCCAACCTCAATCACCACTATATACTGATACTAATGATACCTAAATCCCTATTTTTCATCTTTAGTAATGCCTTGAGCTTCACATTTATGTAAGCAACTCTAGTTAATACCTCCATCTAGATATACAACAGGTACCTTAACAATATCATTCATCTTTCCCAATAAATTCCCCTGTTCTACTCCTCCTATCAATTAATGGTATCACCATGCATCTACTAACCAAATAAGGAACTCTTCAGTCATTATACAAGTTTGAGAAATGATTACCCTGAGGTTATAGGCCATTTAGAATGGTATATAAGGGATGTCATAATTTGACTCCAACATACTTTTCTAAACTTAGTATCTATCAGGCCTGTTGACAGTTCCCTTACATTATAAGAACCTACCAAGTCTACACTAGTTACATAATCCAAATTTTTCCGTTAATAAGCCATACTCTTTCTTGCTTTAGTCCTTTGTTCATGCAGTACCTAGAATGTGACTTGAGAACTCTCAATATTAGGATCTAGTTCAAGTGTAAGGGTTTTCACAATCACACTAACCCCTGGCAGAGTTCATCAATCAATCCTTCTGATATATACATATATGTTAGAGTTTTTTTACACACAAAAAAATACTTTAACTGTATTTACGTATACACAAATATTTTAACTGTATATATATATATGTATATATATATATATATATATATATATATGCGTGTGTGTGTGTGTGCACACACAGAGACATAAATATACTTTACTTTCTTCCAAGAAGGCAGCCCAAATCATATCCATCACCCCCTAAATGTGACTATATTTAGATGTGAGTATTATTATGTCATTGTAACTCCTGGCACCAAACATTGGGTATTCAAGCAGAAGTAGGTACTTGGTAAGGGTTTCTAGAATAAATCAAACTATGAACCAATACTAATTCCTAGCCCAATGCTTTTTCTCTCCACTTCATTATACTGCTCAAATTACTCTGTTAATTATAAACCTTCTTTCTTTTTTTTTTGAGACAGAGTCTCGCTTTGTTGCCCAGGCTAGAGTGAGTGCCGTGGCGTCAGCCTAGCTCACAGCAACCTCAAACTCCTGGGCTCAAGCAATCCTCCTGCCTCAGCCTCCCGAGTAGCTGGGACTACAGGCATGCGCCACCATGCCCGGCTAATTTTTTATATATATATCAGTTGGCCAATTAGTTTCTTTCTATTTATAGTAGAGACGGGGTCTCGCTCTTGCTCAGGCTGGTTTTGAACTCCTGACCTTGAGCAATCCGCCCGCCTCGGCCTCCCAGAGAGCTAGGATTACAGGCGTGAGCCACCGCGCCCGGCCTAAACCTTCTTTCTTAATCATCAATTCATTTCCTAAAATATTAATTGAGTGCCTATTAGTTATAAAATTACTTTACAATATTTCCTCCCAAAATCTGGCCTTGGGACCAAAGTATTGCTACTTATTTCTATCACTATAAGGAATGAACATTTGAGATAGAGAATATTTTGTGCAATCTGCATCGATTTTTCTGGGTGAATTACACTCTGTATTATAACGTAATTATCCTTTACTTCATATTTCATGACTGTCATGGCTCCTAACACAATGTAAAATGCTATGGATGACCTGTCTGACCCTTTGTCTCCACTGCAATGCTACTTCTTTCTAAGGTGGTTCAATTGCTTTTTATTATATGTTGTTGATGGACGTAGAAAACAATTTGGAAAGCTGTATCAACTCATATTGAAAAAAGTTCCTTCCCATGCCCTGCCAGTTAATCATACAATTTATGCTATATTAGCAAATTGAAGTTAACACCAAAAACTTACAGAATCACATAATTTCATATCCATACAAACCACAATGGTATATATATATATTGAAAACACAGCATAAGCATTGTAGAAATAATTTTATGTATAGTCATTGAAGTTGCCATTAAATAGGACATTATAACAATGAGGTAGAAGGAACGTATTAGAATGGAAGACAGATCACAATGCCTAAATTGTATGAAAAGTTGCTAGGTGGTCTAAGCTGGAAAAATAGACTGCCATGTTGTAGATGGTGCAAATGGTTCATTACTGCTCTCTTAAGATTGCATGTATCAGATACACTATGGGCAAGTGGTTTAATACATTCATTCCAGAGTCAAATACCCAGGGTTCCAACCCTAACTCCACTTCTCATTAGCTCTATGGCTTTGGGTAATTACTTAAGCTCTCTGTGTCTCACTGTCTCCATCTGTAGCATGGGAATAATAATGGGGGTACAGAATTGGGAATATTAATACTAAATATAACACACACATGATACATATTAATACTGAAAAACTATACTATTCAACCCAGCAGTAACATTATTAGGCATCTACCCAAAAGAGCATAAGACATTCTATTATAAAGACATCTGCACCCGAATGTTTATGGCAGCACAATTCACTATTACAAGGACGTGGAAACAACTCAAGTGTATGTCAATTCATGAATGGATTATGAAAATTTGGTATATGTTTACAATGGAATATTACTCAATTCTAAGAAACAACAGCAAGCTAGCACCGCTTATATTATCCTGGATTGAGCTTAAACCCATTATCCAAAGTGAGGTGACACAAGATCAGAATAATGGGCTCCACATGTACTCGCCACCAAATTGGTACTGACTGATAAACACTATGGTGCTCAAAGGGTGGTGGTGTTCACCGGGGATTCGGGGGTTGAAGGGGTAGTCCCACATCTGTGGGGGGGACATTGTGGAGGGGAAGGGCATACCTCTAACCCTTGCTAGGGAGAGGCAAAGATATAAAATGTAACCGAACTGTTAAGAAAAAAAGAAAAACAAACATTTGTTGGGTGTGGGGCAGGTGGGAGGGGGGAGGAGGGGATGGGTATATACATACATAGTGAGTGTGATACGCACCGTCTGGGGGATGGACACATTTGAAGCTCTGCCTTGAGGGGGGAGGGGAGACAAGGGCAATGTATGTAACCTTAATGATTGTACCCCCATAATATTCTGAAATTAAAAAAAAGAAAAGAGTGAAAAAAAAAAAAGAAAAAAGAATGAGAGAAAACATATAAGCCTTTACTTGTAAATATATCACAACTTCCTGTGGGTCTTCTGCATAAATTGAATTGTCTTATAAGATAGACACAATTATTAGGTGGCAGGCATGTTAATGATTGGTAGGATTTTTATAGTATTTATATATGCATAAAATGTTCTTGATTTGAAAGATAAAAACAAATTATGAAATGGTATTAGTATAAATTACACCTCCTCATGTCCAAAAGAATGAAATCTGCTTTAGTAATAATAGGAGTAATGAATATTTCTGTGGTACATTATAATTTAGAAAGTAATTTCAAATATTTCATATTGTTTAAACATGAATATGTGGGTGTAGGCTTGTTAGCAGTAAAAATAAGTTATTAATTAGTATGCACACTTAAAATATACTTTGGTAGTGTGTCATAAGAAGGATCACTTATTTTTGTTAAAATAATAATCATGGACTAATTATGGCAGAATATATCAAAATAAGGTCAAGGTCCCTGATGTAATTTGGTGGTGAAATTTAATACTTGGATAATGTGGCAATATTGCTAACTAGATGACTGTTTCCATACCACACCCCAGTCAAATTTATACTTCAAATATGCAATTTCTCCACTGAAAATTTTTAAAAATACATTATTATGTGTATATATTTATCTTTTTTAATGGATTGCAAAATAGTTCTTTGAAAATAGAAAGGAAAACAATCAACCAAATGTTCATAACAACCATTTCCAAATATCTTGCTAATGAGATGCTTTAGAAACAGACAAATGGTCAAACACAGGGCCCTTTTTATAGTGTATTCTAAAGGAATATTGAAATAATAAGATGTATTTTCTCAACTTGCACTAGGGAGTAAAGGTTAAGAAAATGGTATAATTGATGTGGATAATGACTCATGTCTTATTTCCTGGGCCAACTCAGTTGAACTGTAACTGTAGTGAACAAATTCTGTTGATGCTGAAGATTTCTCAGCACAAGCATCCACATCTCTGTTTCTTTGCATTAAGGCTTTATCTAGTTTAAGAGAGTGTAGTAAGCCCATCATCATGGTAGCCCAGAAATACCAGAGATTTAGTTCTCTCAGGGGCAGTCTTTAATAAATGAGGGACAGAAGTCCATGGATTAAAAAATCCAGTGGAACAATTACTAAGCATGTTCTGTAATGCTCCTCCAGGGTTCCATGGGATATTAAACTCAAATAGTTCACCTTTATTATCTGTTCTCCCTATGTGAAATATGGACCTACATTTCCTGACTTCATCAATACATCCTTTGGTAAGTCTCTTAAGCCATACCAAACCTTAGATTTCCAGTCTGAAAAGTAGAAATAATCATAGTAACAACCTCCTAGTTTTATTTTGATAGTGTATCCTGTAATCATCAAGTGTAGTATTGAGCAAGGACTTAGTACAGAATATGTGGCAATATAGATTACTATTCCTAATTATATATTTACTTGTATTAAAAGTTTGTGGACAGGTTGGCACATTTCATTATTTCCTCATAATTCTTTCTTCCTTATTCCCACTTGCCATGGCTTACCATGGGTGAATTTTACTTCCCATTCACTATTGTGGCCTTGGTCATGTGACTTGCCTTGACCATTGGAACGCGGCCAGGTATAAGAGTATATCACTTCTGAGCTAGAGACTTAAGAATCATGAAGTGTTTTCATTCTTCTTGGCTCTTTATTCCTCTGCCAGTGGAAGAATATGCTTCCAGTAGCCTTTGTTCCCCCAAAAAGAGACATGCGGTACGGACCTGAACTCAATATGTAATTGAAGCAGACAGATGAACAAAAATTAAGTTTTTTTTTTCTTATAAGTTACTGAGATTTGGATTTTTTTACAGAGCATTATCCTATGATAAAACTTACTAATATAGCAGGTAAACAGTAAATATGTCTTATAGAGTAAAATTCAATAATAATGAAATGTATATTGTTTCTTCATTTAAAAATAATGGGCTTATATTCCATTATTTAAATTTAAAATAAACTGAATTATGGGTTTTAAATAAAGTATTAAAAGCTTTCTAAAATCATCTATTTAGAATATATTATCTTTTCTATCTTGGTCTTTCTTCTTACCATATCATTCAAAATTGAAACATTAAAACAAGCATAGTTTTCTTATACATGTTCAAATATTAGCATAGATGAAGATCAATCTAGGACACAACTGAAGTGGAGAGTAAATTCTAAGAAAATTCAGTGAGCTATTGGAATAGCAATAGTCAGTATTGAGATTGCTCATTTATACCTTGTGCCAAGTACTAAAAGCACTTAAAACAGATACAAATTTTGGGAGTAATCATTCATTCCCTCTTCACCAAATATGGATGTCTTAAGCAAGTGTTTATGAAAGATCAAGCCAAAAAGTATAAATAGGAATAAAGGCCAAACACTTTTCTGGCATAAATAGGGGAAATCTTGCAGTAAGTGAAAGACCATTAGAGTCAGTCTTTTGGGAAAGAGTTTGGAAAATTATTACTGAGAATACAAAAGAAGTCTTGTGAACTAATCAAAGGAGGAGACAGTTTTGAGAGTTAATCAGGTGGCAATGCTAATAGATGATCCAAAGTGGCAGAGCAAAGAAAGTCCAGAGTCACACAATCAATTTTATTCAGCTTGAGTTGCTAGTACTGATGACAAGTGGTTAACGACAGCTTCTTCAAAGATTCTTAATTAGAGATTTCTCTTTTTCTTCAGGTTATTATTACACCACTGGATAAAAAAGGTATTTCTTTTCTAAGATCTGTGACAGGACTACATTGAGAATACTTTCCTCAGCATACAACGCCAATGGATGAGTTCTATCTATATCTTGATTTACTATTATTTTAATAGATGTGAATTTAGGTTAGCATGTAAATTAATTTTCAAAAGCTCCCAAATTAACCACATTGTTTATGCTTAAGTGCAATTGAGTTGAACTTGCAGAGGAAAATATAAACTACAATTACAAAAGATTTAAAAATTGCAGTGAAAATCTGTATTCTTTTGACATAACATATAACAAACAGTGGAAGAATTTGAAGTTTTAAGGGAATTTGCTGAGTCAAAAAGAGTAAAGTATAGTTTTATTCATTTTATCTTTAAAAATTCTAAATTTATTCTAAATTCTAATCATTACAAAAGACTTTTTTAAGTCAAACTGACAAATTGCTTCCCTCTATAGCCAATGTATAAAGTTTAAATGTTTAAATACATGTACATATGTATTCATGTAATATTCATACACATGTATTTATATATTATATATACATTTCATAAATATATATAAAGTTCATGTGTATTTAAATATAATTTTATATTTTCAAATGTAGATTTATATGAATTGCAATATATTGCAAACATTTCTTTTTGATTAGAGAACATTTAAATGATTATAAAGTAGAAGGTCTGAAATTTCCAAAGTTTGTAAATTGAAGACATTAGAATTTCCCCCTTTTAAGATTGCTTTGATCACATTAAGTGCCTACCAAACAGATAATAAAGGAATGACTTTCCTGAGTTACAGTAATATAGAGGTTTTAGCTCTGAACCAGTATACCTGTGTTTAAATGGCAGCTTGCTACTTATTAACCGTGTACCTCAGTTTCCTCACTTATAAAATAATAACAATAATATTGAATCAGCTTTCTCATGAGTTTTGGATGATTGTTCCCACTTGAACCCTGGCTCTAACATTACCTTACTCTATGGACATCAGGTAATCATTTAATTATCTGGATCTCAATTTCCACAACTTAAAAAACAAGCTTGGAAAAGATAATCTCTGTATGTTTCTTCAAATCAAAAACTCTATCTGATTCTTTACTTAAGTTTGTTTGTTTTTGTTTTATTTATTTATTTATTTTGTAGAAGACAGTTTAGAATCCTTGTTCAGCACACATGCTCTGGAGCCATACTGTCAAGATTCAAAGTCCAGCTTTGCTGCTTATTGGCTGAATTTTCTTGCTTTATTTAAATAACTTCTCTATCCTTTAGTTTCCACATCTGTAAAATAGGTACAAAAATAATAAGCTATCTCATAGTGTCATTGTGATGATAAATGATCAATTATCTTTAAAGGGCAAAGAAGGTGTCTGGCCCAAAATAAGTTATCAACATTGTTATTCTTAGCCTAAGACCTATGGGCTTTTAGTAATAACATGACTATGGAAAAACCCTAAAATTTTAAGCAAAATTTTGTGAGTATGTGTATATGAGAGTCGGCAGTCCTCAATAGATTCTAAAAGGGCTTCATGGTTTGAAAATTTTTGGAAGAAAAATAAAGACATTATTCTGGCTCTTATGGATATTAATGATCCATGTTTTACTTTTTTCAAGAACAGAGGCATTAAAAGCAGTCAGCCTACTATTTTTCCTCACTGTATCATGGTTTTTTTTTTTAGTGTTTATTGAAGAGGTGTTCTGCTCTTTGTCTCTGTGGTTAATATATCATTCTTTTTATGGATCTACACACAGTTACTGGTGTTCAACAGAAGTGTAGATATACAGGCTTCAGCTATGCCAGAAAAAGCCAGGAATTTTTATCTAGCCTAGGAAATAGTGGGCTTTCTTCATATTCCCTTAGATATTACTCTTCAACCATCTGGGGTTAGGCACTTTTTATAAGTTTCTTCTGCTTCAGTATATATAAATGCAGTTTTTCACAACATATTTTGTTGCAAAGTCCCTTCTGAGACAAGCCTGAGCCTAGCTTTTTTTCTGTGATATCTTTTGATGCTAAGTATTGACATAATGCAGTATGTTAATCGAGACTAAGAAAGATTTGTTTAACTGTTTCAGACATTTTATGCATCAATCAAATATATATATTTTAACGCACACTTTTCTTTAGTTAGAGCAGCCCACGTCATGAAGGAATCATTCAAATGTAGAATTGATCATTCCCACAGCATGTAATAAAGCACTATGCCATACAAGAAACCAATAATTCCCCTACGCAGAGATATCGTGAACTCACAACTTGGAAACCAGTACTTTCAACGTACAGTATGAAAGTGTCTGAAAACAATAAACTCTCAGCAGAGATTAGTAGAAAGAACTACTTAAAAAATTAAAAAGAACAGTATTGACTGGTAAAGTAATATGAAAAGAGAAAAGGTGTATACTAACTTAAGTACTAAATTTAGACTAGCATTTATTGATTAGGAAATTAATATTCAAGATAAAGAAACATCTTCAGAGATGAAAAGTAGTCTGAATGAAGGTCTTTCATTGTCTGAGTAACTTAGCTGGGGAGTCAAAATAAAACAAATACATATAATTAATATGCTGTCTTAGGATATATTTAAATAAAGAAAAGAGATGCATTATTCACCCTGATGTTTAATACAATGTCAAGATCAATTAATTTATGAATTCTGCTTATTATTGAAATTTTATAAAATAGAGAAAAAGTGGGTATTAAAAGCTCTATGATTTAAGTTTTGATATATTTCCACTGCATTATTCCTTACATAATAGTAATTGAATTGCATAAGTAATTACATGACCTGCTTTCTTCATTTAAAATAATAAGTGGGGTTTTCCATTGTTGTTAAAATATAATTTAAATACATAGATGTATTGTCTTTTATGGTCCCATGAAAATTACTATCCTGCCCTTTGTGGAAATCTTGAAAAATGGTCTCATAATTTTCGATATTAAAATAATGGCATTACTACTATCTATATACATAAAGCCTCTACACAAATTTGGGGTTATTATCTTAGGAAAGATTCTCAGAAATAAGGTTAATGAATCCAGGTAAATAATCATTTCTATGATTTTTGTCACATATTTTCAAATTACTTCTCAAACATTCTATATAAAATCACATTCCTAATAATAATGGATAAAAATATGTAGGATTTTGTATTGTAGCCTACAGTGAATAGGTTAAATAGAAATTTAATTAAATATAATTCACATATATGTCTATGTGTATATCTACCTGTCTATATATATGAATGTGTATATATGTATGTATGTGTTTGTGTGTGTGTGTGCATGCATGTGTATTTAAAGATATCCCAAGAATTTAGACTTGGGACTTAGAGTTGAGTCAGGCTCTCCCAGAATGCTTCGACTGTGAGATATAAATAGAAGGGAATGTTGGCAATCATGTTCTGCCATGTGAGGAACAGGGGAAGCCAATCTGCGGTAAAAAAAGATTGTGCAGAGAAAAGGAGATGTGACAGAGAATCCTGGAAGCTTTTGATTGCCTGATTTTAGCATTTTCCTGAGGTGCACTACAGTTTGCCCTTGCTTTCCTTGAGAAACATTTTGATCCTTAGAATAAATTTATCCTTTAGAATAAATTCCACTCTTGGCAAAGCTAGTTTAAATTGAGTATAGGTTACTTGCAACTAAGTGTCCTAATTAATATAATACTCAAGTAATAAATAGGTTTTACTGCTTAACAGTATAATCAGTTTTATTTCATATAATTTTTCTATTTCATATTCTGATAGGAATGTGTTCTTCTTCCTCTTATAAGGTTGTGATGCTTTATCTGCAAACTCAAGGGAAAAAAATATCTCTTAACCTGAAACCACACAGAAAAAACTGATGCCATTTTTAGCACTTAATTGGTATTTATCTGCCATAAACTCATAAAGCTGTTTTGGTTTGTTCAGTTATCCTTGTCTACATAGGGCCATTTAAACTCAAATTGGAATTGTCTCTGGGTTACCATCAGTGATAATAAGAACTTCCTATTCATGCCAATTATAACAATTCACAAACACAGACAGGGGTGACCAAGGAATCCAACCCGAACCTTCTGTTTAGTTTCATTAGACCTAGACTTAATGAGAAAAAAACATCATTAGCACTGAAAAACTTGTAAGCTTTGTTGAGTTTCTTGCTGAAATTTAAATAATACTGATTGTGTCAGTGATAGAAACTGTGGTAAAGAATGAAATGAATATTTAATTTAGTAAGGTATATATATAAATAAAACAAAAGAGGGGATAGCTATTCCTAAATAGAAAAGGAAATTGATATACCACGACAAGAAGTATGATTTCCATGTAATGTTCTTGTTTTATATAAACCACTAATTGCAGAATCCATTTTAATTTAACATAATCAATAAAATAAATACTTGAATAGTATCATTAAATTTACAAAATGTTATGTCTAACAACATAGCACTATCAAAATATATGTATTTAAAGGCAAGTCTCCCTTTAACTTTGCTAGACAACAAAATTTCAAATGTAAAATGGTAGGAGGGAAGGAGGGATGGAAAATGACCTATTGGGTATAATGTACAGTATTGGGCAATGGTTACACTAAAAGCCCAGACTTCAATGGTACACAATATATCCATGTAACAAAACTGCACTTGCACCCCCTAAATCTATTTTATAAAAAATGCAAATGCCAAGGGCAACCAAATATCAAAATATGAATACATCTTAATATTTTGTTTAATCTTTCTTTTTTCTTTTTTTTTTTTTTTTTTTTGAGACAGAGTCTCACTTGTTGCCCAGGCTAGAGTGAGTGCCGTGGCATCAGCCTCGCTCACAGCAACCTCAAACTCCTGGGCTCAAGCAATCCTACTGCCTCAGCCTCCCGAGTAGCTGGGACTACAGGCATGTGCCACCATGCCCGGCTAATTTTTTCTATATATATTAGTTGGCCAATTAATTTCTTTCTATTTATAGTAGAGACGAGGTCTCGCTCTTGCTCAGGCTGGTTTCGAACTCCTGACCTTGAGCAATCCGCCCGTCTCAGCCTCCCAGAGAGCTAGGATTACAGGCGTGAGCCACCGCGCCCGGCTTGTTTAATCTTTCTATTATTAAAAAACCTATAATCTCCCTTTTATTTTATATTCTAACATAACAATGCGGGTATTTGAAATTTCATATTTCAATATCCATATGGTTTGCCATAGATGACAAATACAAATGCACACATGAAATTGTAACTTTATCTTTTCCATTAATTTTTAGTAACAGCTTATCACTTTGCATTAGTGAAAACCTCCAACAATATCATATGCATCATTATAAGGACATGAAAAGGATTAAGAAGTAAGTTTGAGTGAATGCAAAGAATGTTAAAAGTTCCTCTGCAGCTAATATGAATGAAAATAACTACCATTAATATAAACTTGATAAGAAAGAAAATAAATAAATGTCTGCCTTTATTTTCTCCTTAGTAACATTTTTGGTCCTTTGTGCTTAATGATGTTTGTTTAGTCTCAAGTTTAGTGAAGGTAGACATTTCACTGCCCATGGGCCATTCTTGTTACCTTGGCTCCCAACTCAAATTTGGGATCAATGTTTCCACCCACCTGCCTTGATGTGTTCAAGTGTTGGTGTGAGCATTTTTGAAATCATGTGATGGAGCATGAATTATATGACTGAGAATATGTGAATTTGGATAGGAAAAAAATTAAATGGAGAGAATATTTTCCTCCAGTTTTATGGTAAAGTACTAAATGATGAAAATATTTCAGGCTTCCTAAGACTATTTTGAGCTATACCCACATGTTACAGGGGATTCATATTTCTCTTCTCTGTTGTTAGAGTTATCATGGGTAAAAATTTTTAAGAAGTACGTCAATCATTCATAAAACTGTGAATACTCTAACATTTCAAAGTTTCAATGAGATATAAAATTTTGGAGTCTTCCCTCCATGTTTCAACTTCAAAAGTGGAATTCAGTTAGAACTCCCTGGTGACTCTACACTTGAGAATGTGTTAGCAGTCAATATCACACTCCTCTTCGTATCCTTTTGCCCATCCTACTGCCCTCCTCCCCACCCCCACCATGAAAATGTCAGGATAGCAGGTTCAGAAATTTGAATACAACTTTGTAAAATGTTCCAAATCTTAGTTTCACCATCACAAATTAGATTTCACAAATGGATCCTGAATATACAAAATGCTTTTGAGTAACCTTTTGTCTTCTTTGAATTAAAAGTTTTAAAAGACAATGGATATTATGATTTTCAACTTTTCATCCCCACATTTCCTTCTCAGTGTGAGACTCACAGATAACAGGTCCTCAATACATTTTTTATTAAATTCAGTTGGTGAAATATCACATTCTCAATTCAACCTTTCTCAAATAGAAATAAGTTTATTTATTGGTTCCATATAATGTAAGGTTACTGTAATTGTTAACATGTTGAATGTGAATATCACAAGAGGGTAAAATACTTTTGGGCTTTTCATCATTATCAAGTCCCCTTCTGCTTAGGATGTGCAATGCAATATAAGAATGTTGTTCTTCCTAATAAGAAAAAGATGGATAATCGGATAATCAATAAAAGCATACTGTTTGAGCCAATTATACAGTTTTGGCCACAAGGCAACAAGGTGAGCTGAACTGCTACTAATCCCCTTCATGAAGAGACTAGACACATGAATTATTTTACCTCTGGCAGAGAACTGGAGGAAGAAGCATTCACCACAGGAGCATGAGAAAGAAAATGGCTCCAATTGTAACACATTCTTAAAAGTCAGGTTGTGGGCTGGTGTGACATTTCAGAATCCTTGGAAATGCAAACTTAAAGAGTCTGCACTCACTCTGGAATTTTTTCAATAGGCCTCTATTGGGAACTTGCAAAAAAAAAATAGGAGTAGGCCAGGAGATTAGAGGAAGCCCCCCTCAGTGATGCACAGAAATGAAATCAAATCCATTTTCCCAGACCCATCTCTTATAAAAGCAAAAGACTTAAGCCACTGAAGGAAAAATACTAAACTCTACCACCCCTGGGTCTAGGTAAAGATCAGTTTTTCAGAAGTGTGTAGGATGATAGAAGCCTCTTGGAGATGGGCAGGATATCCTCTTTTGGAGAGGAACATGGTATCCTCTTGGGCCCAGAATCCTGCACTGATAAAGGCAGAGTAGTCTTTTACCACTGGGGTAGAGGCAGTCATACAATTCCTACTGGAAAGTGAGGACATAACAGGAAGACAGAAATCCCATTAGCACCTGAGGCACTGTACTAAGCACAGGATAGCACCAGCTCATCACTGGAGGTCTTTGAAGTCTGTGGTGCTCTGAAGGTTGCTGTAGCAGAAAAAAAAAAAAAAAACCCTCAAACCAGCTCAATACTAACTCCACTGACTCAAACACCATAATAACAGTATTACAGAAGAAGACTGTGCCTATTTCCAGGATTAAATATACCAGCCTCATTCTTTATTTTTCTTCTATACACAATGTCTAACATTCACTAAAAAAACAAAAAAAATTAGGTGCAAGAAAAAAAAACAAAAACAAAAAACATAAGCAAAATACACTCATTATCAAGAAATAAAGCCATCAACTTAACGAAACTCAGAGATAACCGAGACATTTGAACTATCAGACAAGGAATTTAAAATAACTCTGACTAATAAAGGATAATTTCATCTAGATATTAAAGGAAAAGGCAGAAAACTTGCACAGACAGATCGGAAATTTCAGCAAAGTGATGGAATCTACAAAAGAATCATATAAAAATGCTATAAATAAGTAATAATCAATTTAAAAAGTTAATGAATGAATTACAAAATTATTTATGCTATAAATAAAAATAATTTTAAATTACAAAGCTAATAACACTACCTTAAAAATGACACATAATTTAATTATAGTCTTGTAAAAATTATTTATCAATATTCACACTTGAGTACTCAATCTTTGATGGAAGACATGACACTATAATTATTTATTATAAGAACTTCATATGTGATACATGCTTTATATTTGTAGCTGCCTGCAAGGTAGATATTCTTCCTCTAAACCTACACCACCATACAGATGAGAAAATTGCAGCTAAAACATTCTAGTTATTTGTTCAAGATTAGACAACTGGTAAGTGTAAGTGTCTCTGACTACAAAGTTTTTGTTCTTTCCATTACACCTCTGTGCCTCTCATACTACAAAACTAAAATAAATGAATCTACCACTCCAAATGGTCCATTTTTCTAGAGAAAGAGAACTGTTCTAATTGTAACAATCTCTGCTATGTAACTAGAAAATGAAATAGAAGTTGGGCTTCCAGGTAAATTGGAAGGCTTTGTCTAAAAAAATGCAAAATTATGAGGCATATTTCCTTCTCAACAGCCTAAGATTGAGCCTACCTCTTTTATCATAGTTTCAATATATAATCCCTGTTCAAACTTTCTATTTTACTATATCATTTCAAATTTCATTGATATTCCTAAAATGCAACACAAAAGAGAAGGAGATAATTTCAGCTATTCCAATTTATAGCCTTCTGTAGAGTGGATGAATCCATTTCATCATAATGCATAAAGCCCCCAGTGGTCCTTTTATTTTTTTCCATCATTCTGGATTGGTGGATGGGATATAATTTTCAGGAAGGGAAAATTGAATTTCAACACAAAAATGAAAATCATCAAAAGCTAAAGAAGTAGTAAAGTTAATGATCACATCCATAAGTGCTACTGATTTATCAAACTCATTTAAGAAATTCAGAGGAGAAAGTTCCTGAGTTCCTGAAAGTAAATGAAAGATAAATGTTTGCTAAATGCATTCAGCTTCCTGCCTTAATTATTTGAGTTTTGGAGGTGGTATTGTTTTTGCTGTTGTTTGTATTTTCAATTTCTTCTGCATTCTTCTTTTACTGTAAAGGTGTTACTCATGCTATGGGTTATCTGAAGTTTACATTAATTATCAAATTCCTTGCACTATCCTGCCTCTGAACCACACAATTTGATAGAGCTCAAGACTCAGACTCAGGCAAGCATCCTTAGTACCCAGAACCACCACACAGCACATATGCATGCATGATTCTGTAATTTTTTATAGAACATCTTTGAATTTACTTGGAGCCAGACCCTGGGGAGTCAATAAACAGTGCTCAACAAAAACCATTCAACTGTATCTATAATTAGAAATCATAAAAACACTTATAGATTCTTCTTTAATTTGAAGCTTATTTGGCACAACCCACAGCTCCCATTAGAATCATTAAAACATAGGCAAGGGTCATAACAAATGAAAAGGGAAAATGTTGTCATGACAAAAGGCTGCCAGAGTAACAAGGGTGACGAATGTGGGGACATTTTAGAATTCCCAAATCCCTACTTCAATAAAATAATATAAACAAAAAGCCTTTTTTAGTAGCCTCAACTGTAAGCACTGTCTAATCTATTTCTTAAAATTCTCAAGAAGGTTTCACTGAATCATTACAGGTTTGTACAACCAAACAAATCAAACGTGACCCTAACCTCTTAGAATAACTACTAAAGTACCCAATATTTCCAGTATTCTAGTTACCTCAGATACCTGTCAGGGTTATAAAGGAATAATCCATTTTCTGTCATTTTTCATACTCTTTAAGGAGAACACACTCACACAGGCATATAAGCAAGCATGCCTGTATGACCACACTCTACCATAACACAAACATAAAAGCTATGAGGAAAAACAGTAGAAAACAGATAATTTTTGACAAAACTAGAATGTTTTTTTTTTATTTTTAGCCTACAAAAACAATCTACTCTTTTTTATTTATTTCAAAATACTAAGGAGGTCCAAGGGTTTTTGTTACTTGTGTGAATTATATAAGGCTGAAGTCAGGGCTTTTAGTGTGCTTGTCACCAGAACAGTGTTCATTGTACCCAATAGGTATATGTTTATCTCTCACCAACTCTTTAAATGTGCAGATATGATGGGGGGATTAGAATTTCTTAGTTTACTCATGTAGAGGAGTGAAAAAATAGATTAGGCTCAACCCCTATAATCGGTGATGGTGGACAATGGTCTCTCTCTCTCTCCCTCTCTCTCTCTTTTCACCCTCTCTCCCGGAGGTGAATGTACAGTGGTCAACAAAAACTGTTCAACTCCATTAATAATTAGAAACCATAAAAACACTTATACATTCATCTTTAATTTGAAGCTTATTATTCTCCCTTTCTCCCTCTTTCCTTTGCCCCCTCCCTCTGTCCCCTGCCCAGCTAATTTACGTCTTCTACAGGAGGAAGGTGCTTTACTAGCCAGGAGGAACAGAAGGAGGGAGAACAATAGGAATAGAACCCCTTTATAGGTATTCCTACAGACCAATATGCTTCTAGCCAGCCAATTTAATTTTATATTTATGATTGTTTAAAAGAAAGAGAGGAGGGAATGGGGCCAATTTATAAAAGCAAGCCCCAGCAGTTCTAGTTAACTGTGAACTGAACAGATAAGATTCACATTGACTTAGTTTGGGGAATAATTTATGTATTGGTTTATGAAATGACTGCTACATATTGCCTTCTCACCTGACAATGGAGTACAGAAGATGGGGACAAAAATAAGAGCAATTCCAAGGAAATACTTCCTGCCCAAATGCTAATTCAGAAGAGTACTGAAAAGGGAGATTCAAGGGAATGCTAAGCATGGATTCTAGGCCAGCCTTAAACAATCCAGAGCTGAAGAGCTGTTTTCAGAGATAAATTTATTCTGTGTTCAATGTTTCTTGACCTAATTCTCATAAGGAAAAATCAGCCTGAAAAACAGACAGAATTTATTTTTCTCTTTAGATTAAAATTTACTTTAAGATAAAAATATTAATTATATAAAAATATATCTTATTAGGTGTGTATAAAACAGGTCCAAGAGGATTTGCAATGACATATTTCATAAGTTGTACTATGCATGAATATAAAAAATGTAAAACTAATGGATATCTAGTAAAAGGCAGTGCAGTCCTCAACAAGGGAGTAATTGGTGATATGCTAAAGAAGAGGGGGTGGGGAAAAGCCTTCTCATTAGGAGAATGTGAAGAAGAGAACTCATTTTTTGAGGATATATTATATGCTTGATCCAGTATTCTGCATTTAATCCTCATAGCTAGACTGAGAACAAAAATTAGACATTTTCTTTCTAGCTAACAAATTGGAAACCTGCTGCAATATGATTTTATTAGCTGCCTATGATCACAATGCATATGTGGAGGAATCATAATGTTAATGCAGGTTCTCCACCTTAGTTAACACACAAACACACACATACACACACACACACACAGACACACACACACACACACACACACATCATTTTGTGAGATTATACCCATGGTCTTAAGTGCCATCCTTGGCAAATTAGGTAGGTACTAAATCCTTAGTGCTTTATTGTTGTTCAGAAATGCAGAACTTTTAAGTTATAAAACCAACTGTTGATACCACTGACTGAGGTCAATATTTTTTGAGTATAAGTGAACCAAGATTCTGGCCTAAACAACAGGTGTAGAAGACCACTGCTTATAACTTTTACCAGCTCTCACTGCTTATCAATGTGAGATGAAAAGGGAGAAATTGAGAGAGCTGTAGATAAGTGAGAGTTGGCAGCTGTGTGGAGAGGACCCTGAACTCTCCCCCTTCCCATATACACAGGTTTTCAAATGCATCTTAAGAGAAGAAGAACATGATAATGTCCCCTTTTAGAGCAGAAGTCCTAGACTAGAGAAGGGTACCAGAGCTGTTGAGCAATAGTGCCCAAGCCAAGCAAAGGGGATGCGCATGTAGGCAGCCTCACCCAGGCCTAAACATCCCAATAGGCTTGTGATGAACCAATAACATGTAATGTACTTGAGAAGATCATGGAAGTTAGGAAGAACAAGGTGGCAGTTTTACAAGGGTGTGACAACCAGAATACAGACATCCTAAAGCCTGGGATGCAGAATAGGCAATTCAATTAGGGAGGGATGCAGATGCTAGTTCACTTCAGCAAATGCCGACATGTAAAGGTTTCCCACCCCCAAACTCAAATTGGATGCCATATTTGCGTGTCCCTGACCTAGAATAAGATGCCATTCCAATACCATGATGGTAACTAATACCCCTGGATTATTACCATCCTAGAGTGAAGGGAGAGTCCCAAGAAATCGTGAAAGTGACTTTTAAACATGGAAAGTCACTGAAGTTTAGGAACATTTCCTGAGAATAGCATATTAAGAAACCTATTATATTAAGATAATATAAGAAGATAGAAATTTAATTTAGTTATAGAAACATTAATAAAGTATCGTTTTTGACCTGCTTAAATTTATTTGTGTAATGGTGATTTTTTTTCCCCACAACCGACATATCACTTAATGTATAGGCATGTGGCCTGAGGTTTCACTATGAGTAATGCAAATGTGCTTCCCAAAATAATTCATGATTTTGACTAATGTCTATATAAAATACTATAGTCCACAACAGATTTTGAATCTTATAACAACTATTGGTACTATCAACATTTAGAAATAAGAAAACTGAAGCTTAGAGCAGTTGGGCTCTCTCCATTTATTGCCCAAGTTGAGTGGGGACTCAAAATTTTTCTCCTGTTTGTAAATCTCAATGCTTATATTCTACTTGACCATAGACTCCCTGATGCCTAGTTGGTACTTAATAAATTTTAGATTGAGTAAAATAATGACTGACTAAAATGTTGGATTTCTTCAGTGCCCAGTAAAGGGCTAAGCAAATAGTAAGTATCCTTTTATATCTCACATAGCAGTTAGCATAGTATTGGAAAACGAAGAAGAGCAAGTGTCGTTTAAGAATGTTGGACATCTATAAATTGCTTGACACTGAGCTTTTTTATACACTTTTTAAAGGTTAATCCTCATGCTAATCCATATTATATATGAGGAAATGGAGAGAGAAGATAGTTGGTCAAGGTAATAATAATAGTGTATATAATGTGAAGGCTTACTGTGTGCCCCATACTAAACACTTTAAGTACAATAACACATTGAATTTTCATGACAACCCTATAAGGAAGTACCTACTTCCTCTTGACTCCATTGTAAAGATGGGACCAAATTTTAGAGAGGTTAAGTAACTGCCCAAGGTCATAAACTGTTTGGCAACAGATAAGCACAAATTTAAGTTCATGCTTCCCTAACTCCACTATTAAACTGATAGTGTGTGCTGAAAATCACTGATCCTGGGTCCAACAATGGGAGAGTAAACAATGACCACATAATAAAACCCACTGTCTGAAAGGAACAACATTATTGATGGACCTGGATTTTTTTTAACTTTCCTTTATTTTCTGCTGTATTCAATTCTACTTTCATTCTTCTGTCTGCTTGTGCCACTTTAAAAATTAGTGCCTTCCTTCTCTTTGACCCAAATACTTAAAACAGGTCACACGTTTAAATATGGCAAGCCCTCCAGCCCTGGAAATGATGGGCAATGAAAATTGTTTGTACTACTGGCAATTCTTCTAAAAAAGCTTATTCACACCTATTTTTATATTTTTAGGTTGGACAGTTGGACTTTACAAATAAAGAAAAATCATATTTTATAAATATAGATATTTATCTTTTTAAAAACTAATTTCTGAAAAGAAAACAAAAGATTTATTTCTTATTACTATCATATATTTTAAAAAGTCAATTACCAGAAATCATAATGATTTAAATCTGTAAAACAAGTTACTCAAACTAAATAATAATAATAATGATAATAATTATTTAGCTGGTATAAAACTGCTTTCCTGCAAATGCTCTTAGAATTGCCTGCTTTCCTTAGACTCTCAGAATCAGCAAGTTATTAACAGTGAATAAACATATATAGGAAATGAAATCTGCAATTCTCTATTAATTTCATTCCAAGAAGAATTTTGGACATTTTTATGAAATAATGTGGGGGGATTGGTTATGAATAGGGATTCCTAGTTTGTTTATCATTTTCACAATTTATAACTTACATTCTTCCAAAAGTGATTTGAAATAAATATTGTGGACAACTCAGGATCTATAGAAGTTTAAGAATTAGAAATGCTTGTATAAACATATTAAACCTAAATGTATACATACATATAATATTGTTGATATGAAACATATAATTCTTTAGAGGAATAATTCAATTTTATACAGGTATGAATACAGATGTATAGATTTATATTTTTATGTTTATTCATATTTATGTTTATTTGTCAATCATTCAGGCACACAAAAGCCTCATTTGGTGTCATCAGTTACTTTTTTTTATATTTATATCACTGGCTAGCAGTGCCAGCAGAGCTGAAGGAAACCTTCTGTTCCTAGAGCCTTTACATAGCAGTAACTCCAACACTATCACATTTCACAAATGTATAGCATTACAGCACAGCAGAATTGAACACTGAAAGCTGTTTAGAGAAAGGAAAACTTAGAAAATGAATGGGAGTGTCAAACAACTGCAGGGAGAACAGTTACCACACTCTTCATATGGCACACAAAAGGGACAGGGCGCTATAAAAATATTGCCAGAGCTCGAGAGGCAGAATGAGTTAATATAATAGTGCTGTGATATCTGGCCATGGTAATTGCAATCACTGGAGATTACAACTGTATCTTAACTTGTGCTCTATCCTCCTGTTGATTGAGGGGTGGCTTATTCACTCAACCTTCCAAGATGTCTATTTGGATTCACTGAACCTCCGATCTAAACATCAGTTGAGTAGACCTAGTCTTCTCTGTCAGAGACCAAGGAACACATGAATTGTGTTCTACTTAGCTTATTTCATCAAGTCTGCCAAATGAAAATTTACACATGTAGGCATAGTTACTCAGCCTGAACACTTTATAAAAGATGCCGAGAGCAAATTTCCAAGGATTTGTTTTTGTAGTGATGCTTCTGAAATCAGTATGGAAACCTTGCTGAAAATGGAGCCCCTAACTTATCACCAATATCATCCTGGAATTTATTTAGGACCATTTTCCCCCCACATTCATTTATGAAATAATGTGGGGGGATTGGTTATGAATAGGGATTCCTAGTTTGTTTATTATTTTCACAATTTATAACTTACATTCTTCCAAAAGTGATTTGAAATAAATATTGTGTAAGAACACAATATTAAGTACACAATTTCCTCCACTCAATTGCTATCACATACTTCTAACCTAAAATTTATTTCAGTTTCTCAGAAGACTCTATTTTTCCTCCAGCTATGGATTCTACTATCTCTTAAATGAGGTGGTTGCCACTTCCACAGACTACTGTATTAATGGTGGAAATGTTTATATTTAGAAAAGATAAAAATGGGGGAAGAGAGATAATATTAAATTCAAGATTCTGGTAATGAAAAGATAATGAAAGTGAAATATAAGAAACGAGAGATAGGTGGGGCAGATTTAAGACTCCTGTCTGTCTCTGCATAGACTGCTTCCTTTGCTCTAAATACTAAACTTGCCAAAATTAGGCCACCTCCCTCCTGAGAACAGGAAGGGACTGGCCACTATGGAATAGTACCAAAGTATATTTTTAGAAGGCTATTATTACCTGCCTATAATCTATAATATTTTTGAAAACTAAATATATATATATATATATTATAATTATCAATATTAATACAAAGTAGTAGGGTCAAACTGAACCTGAATACTTCTATTAAGTTCACTTAAATATTTAACTGAACCAATCCTTTATCACTCTCATTTTTAATCTAATAAATCAAATATACTAATTAAATTTAATTGGCTCAGTTCTCATATTGGTCCAATGAAATGTTCTCACAATATTTGGAAATATGTCCGTCTTTAAAATACCAAAGTATAGCTTTTTAAAGTATAAACCAAAGTAGAAATATTTTTCACCACTTTATGTATACCCTAGAATGACCATGGAAGCACTACAAGTAATGGTTTTGGAGTTACAAATAAATTTTGTGAATTAGCAAATAGGGAAACCATAAGTAAAAAGGATCAACTGTATAAAAATGTTAAGTACACGTATACGGTGGGTTTTTTTTATTATTATATGAAAAACTATGCTAAATGTTGCGCTGTGTTGAATATGGCAGCAAGTTGCTGTAAGATTGCCTAGCACTTAAAGGTATCACTTCTGACCTCATAGTGATGCAAAGGCACCATTTCATATTTGTCATTTGAGGTACATCATCACTGATCTGGGTTATGTATTTTGTCTTATAATGTCAAAATAAATTTCAATGGTTTCTTTTTCTTTATTTCAGGAAATTACGGGGGTGCAAACATTTTGGTTATAAGTTATGACTTTGCCGTGAGGCAAAAACAAAATAAAGTGTGTATTTAGGCTGACAATTACTATAGAAATATATAACAACAAAAAAGGAAAGTGAAAATGAAGCTGAAAAAATGCACATAGAATAAATGTCACTATCAAATATTCTGAATGTGTACACTTGGTTTTCTTTCATCACTACTTCATGTTGAGCCATCCAGCTCAACGACTGTCAACTAATCAATCTCTATCCTCTTAGAGCAGAGATGGAAGGCAACAGCAGAGCCTTAATGATTTCAATCTTCCAGCCTTCAACAGGATAGATTATAAGGACTGGAAGGAAATCAGTTTTTCAAAGGGCAATTCAGCCCAGAACCTATGACAAAGCTTGATTAGAATGCCAAACTGTGAAGCCAGCAAAAATAAGACATAATTATGAGGAAAGAGGAAATATAAGGCTAATGAATTTTAGTGTTCATAACAAGATAAAAAGTGCTTGAGTAGCCAAAATATACTCATTTAGAAGTCTAAAAAGGGCAAGAAGAAAATCAAAATAGAACAGTTTTGAGCAATTTATTTATTTTTTCTCATCAGCAGAGTTAAGATAGATTTAGATGTCAAGTCTACCCATTCTTCTAGGCCACTCTCAGGCCCATTTTCAAAAAACCCAACACATCCAAAAGCAATAAACTTGTTTGTATATGAAGTCTACACAATGCTAAAGTTTTCAGAAATCCACCTAAGTCTCCTATATAAATAATACACCCCACCCTTTAAGTACTTACTTGCTCACTAATGTTTTCATTTCCATATGATTACTTTTTAAAATTACATCACATGCCCGTTTTATGCAGGTATCTTTGGATCTTCACTATCTCAGTTGACTTATTTAGAACACAAGTAAATGCTAGTTTTACTTAATGATTATAATTATTTTGATATGTTCTATATGGAAAATAAGGAAAGTGCTTTCTATTTTAAATACCCTTGAAATCTACTCTATTTATTTAACTGTACTACTAAGAAGTCAGAACATCTTTCCTATAGTTAAATGAGGGTTTTTCTGAACATATGTTTGAACATCCAGAATTTCATCTTATTTTAATTCAAAAAATTTAAGGGAAACAAATCATAACTCAATAGAAATGATTTAAAGAGGACTTCAAATATAAGAATTATAGTTTAAAATATTGTCCTCCAAAGTTACAAGTAAAGCAATGTTTCCAAACTTTTTCCTAGAACAAAATTTCCTAATATTAAAATAATCTTGAAATGTTAAATTATACAAAGTAAAACAGGCTTCTAGTTCATGTCCAAATTTTTCAGAACCTCTGTATACAAATGGCCATAAATAATATCTCAAAGGGAGATATAACCTGAAGTGTTTTTTCAAACATATTTGAGGACAAATTTTATTTTTATCCCTAGAATTAGCTATTGATGTTAGGATCAGTGTTTCTCACATTGTAAAAAACACACCGAAGTAAATTTACTGTTCCCTTATAAACATGTACTGAGAATGTGAAAACATTTTTTAACTAATTAATGATGAAACACACAGGGAATTAAAGCTGGTCCAAAAGAAAATTCAAGGGAACAAACATGCATATCACAGAAAGAAAAAAAACTACTGGAACAATATCACCAAATTTGACACAAAACTAGTTAATATATTAAAGGACAATACAATCGTATGCTTTGAGGATATTTTTTTCTACCAGAAAATTATTTGCCTCTCTATTGGACAAAAATTTATAAATTTATATAAAACTTTTCAAAATATGAATCCTAATCAATAGTAAATGCTAAAATATACAAAGATGTATCCTCCTAGAAAATTATTTAATACATAATTTTCGAGTAGTCCTTTTAGACAATGCTTTAGTTTGACATTAAAGGACATCTACTTGTCCTTTTGCCTTATTTGCAAAGGCAAGTTTCCAAGTTTTAAAGTTTAACAAGCTTGAATGTGTCATAATAATACATTTAATTACTTAATAAATGTTTATTGAGCACTTATTAAGTGTCAGGTGTTGTGCCAGGGCCTAGCAAGATGATGGTGAACAGGATAAATGTCCATCCTTCTAGAAGCTTACTGATGAGTGAAGGATAAGGACATGTAAACAGGAAATTGCAAAGTAGTTCAATGTGTGTTAAACACAGTGACTATGGGATGGTGAGATGACACATAAGAGATAGTCCTCCTATAACACCCATCTTAGAGATTTTCTAAAGAGGGATGTCACCTAAATGATAAACTGGTTAGTTGGTATAGAGTAGGGGTGGGAGACTGAGGGAAGAGTAGGGTGTAGGGGTCAAAGGCCATTTCCGGGAGAATAAAGGACCTAGAATAGCAATTTGTACAGCATGACTAATAGGTTCAATGTGGTGGTTGAGTGATGGGTGGGTTCACTGGGTGATGTGAGAAGGGAAAAACTGTAAAGACATGGTGCAGAGGTGAATTCATGGAGAGTTTGGTAAACCACCTTACAGAATTCCCATTTCATTTTGGGGATAATGATATTTTAAGTATTTTTAGCAGAGTGGGTAGCATGAGCTGTCCTACAATTTAGGAAAACCCTTTTTGATAACAGTTTAGAGAATGGATTTGGGAAGTTAGGGGAGGGGAACATGGCAAATAAAACACAAGGAATCAGGAAGCTATCATAATAATTCATGTGAAAGATGACTTAAACTAAGGGAGTAGCCATGGGGACAGACACAATTGTCACATTGATTAATTGCTTGGCTTATATACAGACTGTAAAACTAATTAACTGATATTTCAAACTTGCAAAATTTATTTGATAGTGATTTTGAATGTTTCTATAAATTATGTGTATATATGTATATATAATCAATTTATAAAAAATTAAAATATATTTTATTCATTTCATAAATATCATATACATTCGTTTCTCACATGTACACACACACACACACACACACACACACACATATATATATATATCTCCTATAATTTGGTGGTGAAATGTATGTCATGTTTACTGATCAAAATAGACTCTGCTCCTCTGGTTATTTTGTGAATTATTTAACAGCAATTTTCAGTTAAAGGAAGCTTATAAGTTAAAGTAAACATAAGACAAAATTATTTTTGAACTTTAAGCCCTCAGTATTGAGAAACATGAAAAATACTGATAGATCAATGTGATGAAAAAATTATCAGATTAACTCAATTAATTGTTAAGTTAAATTTATTTTGAGGAAATCACAGAAAGCTTCCTAGGTAGCAAATGACATAATCAGATATACATTTTACATAGCATTCTGGCTGCAGTATGGAAAACTGAATTGTAGGGGTGGGTAAGTAGATAATCAGTATTAGGACATCTGTAGTAATCCAGGCAGAAGTGATGATGGCTGATGCCAAGGTAAATGCTACAGCAGTGATTTAGAGGGAAGATGCAGGGCTGACACCCCAAAATCTGAGAAATTTGGTGCATGATGCTGCCTTTCAATGAGCTAGAGAAGGAAAAGCATTATTGGAAGGAAGTTTTGAGGTATGCATTCTGATTTTTCATTAACTGTATGATGTAAATGGGCATACTTGATAGGTGAGGGGATAGACCTCTAGCTCAAGAGAATAATTTTGGCTGGAGATGAAGATTTGAGTGTCATCATTAAGAGTTCTTATTGCTATAGGTTTGGATGAAATAAAAAATGTTGATTGTTAGTTAAGATTGAAACTGGTCATTAAAAGAGATTCACCAAGGGAGAACAACTTTCTGAGAAAATGATAAACGTGATGAAGAGAGACAGGAGGAAAACTTGAATAGTAAAATATCAATAAGGCCAAGGGAGAAGAGCTTTTCTAATAGGAGGAACTGATCAACAGTCAATGCTACAGAGTGGTAAGATGAGGCCTGAAATGACCTGGGCTTTGACAAAATCAATTATGAAGTTGAAGACTGTAGCAGCAGCTAGTTTATTGAAGAGTGAGACAGCTTTGCAAGGTGAGGAAGTAGATACAATAAATATAGAAAATTTCAAAGAAGTTTAGCATAAATGGTTGAAAATAAGTTTGGTAGGGGATACGAACTGATAGCAGAATGCCCCATTTGTTACTGCAGGTTGCACTGTATTCACTTTAGAATACATTAATCTGACCTGACACAAATGACGAGTGCAAGAAAAATATTAAAGAGTTCCCTCAAACAGGCATTTGTATTTTAAGCTTTTTATTTGACAACCAATTGAGGGGAGGAGGTATTTTCTCCTCAAAGGTAATTCTGTAGCAGTTATATTTTAGGACTTGCAAGTTGAGTATTACAAATACCCATCCACATCAATGAATTTTCATTTCCCTGGCTCTGGAGAAGTGGCTAAAAACACAGGATTTTATAGTCTGATAAATCTGATTTCTATTCCCAGCATCTCTGCATACCAGCTGCGTGACCTTGAACAAAACATGGAGCCTCTTCCAAAGCCTCAGTTTTCTCACTTGTAAAGCAAAGCAGTAACAATAGCTCTTTTACAGAATCATTGAGAATAAATGAAGTAATGGAATGCATTGCTTAGTATAATGTCTTTCAACCTTTACACATCAAAATCACTTGGAGAGCTCTTTAAAATATCACCCCCAGACTTCATGGTTTGGTATGTCTGTGGTGGAGCATGTGAATTTACATTTCTTATAAGTTTCCAGGTGACATTGCTGGTCTGAATAACTTTGAAAAACCACAGCCTTAGCACATTGACAATCACATAATAAAAGTCCAACAAATGTAAATATTAGCATTTCTTTGACAAGGACAGCACCAGGATGCGCACAGCAAGATGGTCCCCTAGGGATCTTTCTGGAGGATAGAAAGTCCTGCACTATGCTCCTCAAAGTGTGTTGGATTTCTTTGATACTGACACCCCTTCCTCCTTTCTTATATCAGCATAATATTGCCACACTTCCACCTTCTTGCTCAATTACCTGGACCCTGCACTTTCTTTTCATTCATTCCATTCATTCATTCATTTATTCATTCAAGAAACTCTGCTATGGTACACACACTTTTTTTTCTCCCTTATTTTCTTTGATGTAATTGGAACTTAAAGAGTTTTTATGCCAAAACATCCCCTTTATGGCATTCTGGAATGGATCTCTTTATCATATTGTTAACTCTTATTGTGAAGCCTCTGACAACAAGAGTATCTCTGAACCATGTCCTCTTTTGATGTGGGTATTATTATACTGATGAGATTTTTTCTTTCTCACTCTGTGTTACAATAAAGCAAGCTCATAGCCCATAGGGCTCATAAAACATCCACTAAAGGCTGAGAGCAATGGCAACTAATGACATATGTGTAAGTACATATTGATCAAATTAGAGATGATATTTTTTCGCAGCTGGGTGACATTTATAGCAATAGTATTCTGGGAAACTCCATATATAAATAATATGGGCAATGAGATTTTATTCAGATTCAACAGATGCTAGATAGTATTGTTTAGAAGTTTATAAAATAGCAAAATTCAAAATCACATTATCGTTTTAAAACACATAATATTGTTTTCCTTCTTTCTTTCTTTTTTTTTTTTCTTCAGTGTCTGTTAGTCTTGTTCAGAAAAGATATGGTCCAAGCTATATCCACAGATAAGCAATGAAAGTTAGATTAGACATCTGTGTATCTGGTACTAGTTAAAAGCTTGATTCTGTTTAATACATGAATTCAAAAGTAAATAATGTTTTTCAGGAGTTTGGCCTAAATAAAGATAGGAATAGAAAAATAAAGTTACATTTTCTGTGACTAGGGAGTTTTAGAAGAGGCTGGTGGCATGTTTAGTGGGAATGTTGTATGAAGATGCTATGCTTGCATAGAAAACTAGGTGAATAAAAATTCTGTACCTTTCTTAAGTAGGTAAGAAGGGAAAAGAATCCTGAACAATTCCAGCAGCCATAAGTCTCCCTCAGGCTCTTTCCCAGATCATACTATATTCTCACTGGCCCCTCAGGAAGAAACTACTCTGCTGACCTGTAACATTATAGATAACTTTGACCAATTCCCAAACTTCACATAAATGGAATCATACAGTAAATATTTTTTATATTCTATTCAACATTAAGTTTATGAAATTCATCCATGATTTTGCTAGTAACAGTTTCTTTTTGTTTATCATTACATAATATACTATTGTAGTAATATTCTGCATTTTATTTATTTATTCTAATCTCAGAGTCACTTAGGTTGTTCCTGGTTTTACTATTATGCAAAATGTGGCTATTAATAATCTTATCCATGCTATTTTGGTGGTAATACGCACTAATTTCTCTTGGGTACATACATATGAGAAGAATCGTTGGATCATAGGAAAGGAATAAATTTAGCATTAGTAGATATTGCCAAATATTAATTTACACTTGAACCAATGATATTTGAGAGTTCCAGATGATCCATACACTCTCTCCAACAACTGATATCATCATCCTATTATGTTTTAGCCATTTTGATGAGAGTATAGTGGCATTTCTTTCTTTTTTTTTTTTTTTGCATTTCCTTAATTACTAATGAAGTTAGGCACCTATTCATATGCTTTTGATCACTCTTGAATGCCCTCTTTCATGGAATGCCTGTTCAAGTATTTTACCATTTATAAAATGGGTTGTCTATTCTATTGATACATTGGAGTTTATTATATATTACAGATACAAGTTTTTTGTCAGATACAAGGATTTTGAATATTTTCCCCCCAGTCTGTGGCTTTTCTTTTCACTGTTGTAAGTGCATTTCAAGGCACAGAGTTCGTAATTCTAATGAAGTTCAATTTATCAGTGTTTTACTTTGTAATGATTGCTTGGACTTAATTATGAAATCTTTGTGTAGCCTATTATCTCACTCATAGATGATTCTACTTTTGAGTGGAAACTGCCCACGAGATATAATCACTTAACACACTAATGGTCACAGCCATCTCCTACTTGACTATGTTCACTTATTCACCATTGGCATAGACTACTGCTTGCCTACTATTCTTCCTTTACCCCTTATTTAGAGACTGTCATATTATTGGGACTGTAAACTTTCTCAGCTAACATAATCTCTCTCTCTTTAGCTCTCTTTTTCTTTATCAATTTATCTAACTCTATCTATCTATCTATCTATCTATCTATCTATCTATCTATCTTTCCCCAACCTCCCATACAGCGTTTGTTGGGTGAAGTTACCAGGAAATTAGTGGAAAAGGGCTTACTTAGCCAATGAATAATATTTTGCTAGGGCTGAGGAGTCCATCTCATGACTATGGTATAATTTTTGAGGATGGAAGCTGGGAATTGAAGATGTCAGGGGACACTGGTTGTTGATGGCATGTTAGAACTGGCTACTATGTGTTATTTTTGACAGAGATATTAAACCATCATCCTGTTCAATTCACTGTTATTCAGGTTTCTTTGGCTTATATCCAGACCAGGGTTCAGTCATGTAACCTGGTAGGGGAAGAAGCTCAAGTCCTACCTTACTTTTCTCTCTTTATCAATGCACAGGTAAGGATAAAGAATTTCCTACAGCCAAGTCCATGTGTAATGCTATAAATATTTTTTTCTTGTACTTATAGGTATGCTATAAAATACGAAAAGTCTTACAATGTTATATTTTTTACATGGTGGTGGGTGATGGTGGACAGAATTTTTTTAAAAAAAAAATCATATCTCTCCTTCATCCTATATTTTCATAACAAGATGATAATTCAATCAATGCATTAAATTTTCAAAAGAAAATGCAAATATTTTTTCTACATGGATTGAATACTAAGAATTTCTGCTAATGACATCAAAACAAGACTCATTTTCAGTTAGTCTTTTTATGCTATTTTGGAAAATAAATGATAATGTAAGATTCTCATATTGTTAAAGAAAAAGAATGTGCAATGACACTTGTTAAACACAGTAGGGCAGACTTTATGACCATCACAATAAGTATAGGAACCACATGAATGGATTCTTGCAGCAGGGAAGAGAGATTGGGCTTAACTCTGAATATAGCATGGGAAAGTGAGAATTTCTATCCCAGGATCAGGGGTCAGTGGATGGAAAATGACTAAGATGAAACATCGGGCTTAGGGGGGTTTCTGGCTAAATTGACTGAGCAGAGTTCTTTTGATAAAACTGGATTTTAAAGGAAGTACATAGATTGGCCTACAAGAAAATTCAGAAGCCTAACTAAAGTTAGGCCAAACAAGGAATCTTTGTCAGTACTAATATAGTTAATAAAAGTTAGACAACACTCTAGTCATGTATTTATGAAAATGTGTTTCATAAAATTCTAGTCTCTTAGAAGGTTGTGTATTGCTTAACAAAACCAGTTTCTCAGTGACATAAAGTTAGGAAACATTAGGTTAAACTAAGTTGAACTATATATACGAAATAAAAGGGACTATATATATATATATAATTTTAGGGCTTTAGTTGTGACTCTTCAAAGAAGCAAATAAAATTGTCACATTTTAACAATTTGTTTTTAATTCAACATCTTATGGGATCAATGTTGCTTAAAACTTACTTTTAGAAATTCCGGTTTAGCCTCATCCATTATATAAATTATACATTTAAGAGGATGTTGGTTCTAAATACTTTAACTTGCTATCAAGGCAGATATTTAAAAACAAATTGTTCTTTTTATGTTACTCTCTTTACATTCAAGAGAAAAAAATAAGTTGACAGTTATTTTGCTTGGGGACACTTACAAAAATATATATACACCCAGTTGAAACTTGCATGGCATTACATTTGAAAGTGGATATATCTTTTAGCTTTTTATACACAGATCATAGCATGCAGATTTGAAGTGGTAGAAAATGAATCTTTTAACATCCAAAGTGATGAGCTTTGGAGAAGGCTGCTTCAATTTGTTATACTGCATTAGTAACCCATAGTATACTTCTAGATTAGTAGTGATATTGTAGGCACATTCAATTGATCAACATATGTTGAATACTTGAAAATTTGATATTCTACCAGGTGCCCCAAACTGGGTGTTATTTTTCAGTGGTTAGGAGGAAGGAGAAGAGGTATCAAGACAAGACTCAAATACTGAAGAAGAGGATTATATATACAAAAATTGCCCCATGATGCAGTTTTATACCTGCTTACTACAAATTAAAGGTGGTTCATACCACTTTGTCCTCAGGAATACTTCCATGGTTAGATGATAGCTGTAAATGCATTCTTCTGTTTCTTCCACAGGTTTTCAGGGAAACCCTTACAATGGGGTACACCTTTGCCCCTAGCTAAGGGTCAATTAAATTTAGGGCAAAATTTCAGCTATAGCTTTAGCACTGTAGTCTCTTTAGAGTTTCAGTTGTCTCTTTTATTTAAGGCTGTTTTTTGTTCCCTGGCAACTTTAATACAAAATTCCCTATTCATTTGGCAAAGCTTAGTTAATATTGACATGCAACAAAAATTATTCACTAAGCTTCAGCATGTCTTTTCTCAATATAAAGATAAAGCTTTGAATAGCAATTACATACATGGCTCTCTAAATACTTTGAGAAGACAATATACATTATTAAAGGTCTGATTATGGCCATATAAATTAATAGTAAGAAAATATGCATTTTCAGTATTGACTAAAATCTTTTTTTTTTCCCTCAGTAGAAGTTTGACTATATTCCAGAAAAGGAAGAATCCTTCCTTTAATAAGGGCAAATTAAAATTCAGGGACTCTAAATTTGGGAGTCTGTTTTTCATTATGAATAATCATCTTTGGCAATAAGATTCAAATGGCACAACAGAAGGAATTGAATTGATATTGAATAATCTTTGAATTCTTGATCCAATTTCTATTTTTGAATATGTATTTTAAAGATCACTTTGTATAATATATTTAACTCTCATCTATGCATGACTGCAATAATTGCATAAATGGACAATTTTTGTTTCTTACAGGAATCCAAGGAATCTATTCTATAATTTTCATAAAAGTAGCAACTCTTTCCCCAATTTACATTAAGCTTCATAATACTAAATATGAAGCTTGAATGTGCCAGTATACTTGCAATCATCAATAAACATATGACATATCCCCACTAACAAGCAGATTGGAAATTATGGCATCAATTCACCATCTGTGCCATCCAGACTCTAGTTTTGGAACTCTTATGTGAAACAGAAAGTTTACATATGAGCATAAAAGGACATTGCACATACAGTTCTTCCAATCTTATATCTTGATTCCTACTTAATGGTACAACTATATTTAAACAGTATTACTTTTTAAATCTGTATGCATGTACATATATTTATGTATATATACACACATTTAATGAAAACTTAATTAATATTGGCCTTCAAATAACTTGAGTTTTCAAAAATCATTAGTACTATACTTTATTTTTGAGATAGGAATCAAATTATAAAAAGCTAACAAAACAGAAATAGACAAGACAAATTTGGTTACCAGAGTTTCTGTGAAATCTTCAACAGTAATTAACATTTGAAAAAAAATACATGAAAAAGGTAGTAAATGTCACTATGGCAGCAAAATATGCATATATTTGAGGATGATTTTCCATAGGACTTACCTAAAAACAAACTTTAAAGGTAAAAAAATTTACTAAATCCCTGGAAATGATAGTAATTGGGGGCAGAAAATAAGAGAATTGATATTTATAACTCTTCTTAGAATGAGGGCAAGCAAGGATCACGTTATGAAAAACTTAACAGGAGGAAGAGTAGGCCTTAGGGGAGGACCACTTTTGCAATTCCCCAATTTTCCTTCACAACTGATGTGTAGATCATATTTCTGTAGGAGAGTAGTCAAAGGTATTACAAAGATCCCTCTGACTAACTACTGATAGTTATATTAGATTCCTAGACCCCTCAGAGCTAGTTCTTTGCCTCTGCCTCATGTTAGAATCAACTGGAGCTTTTCAATATTACCTATGCTTATGTCCCACTCCAGACCAATGGAATCAGAATCTATATGCTGGGCCTTGGGTATATGGTTGAAAATTAAAGTCCTAGATGATCCACACTAGATGACACACATACAAATACACACACACACACACACACACACACTCTCCACTGCATATACTAGCATGGTTTCTACTTCATGTGCTATAACATATTCTCTCTACATTCTTAAAGACACTTGAAAAAGTAGATTCTACATTTTTATTTTTTACTGTGTGCATTTTAATTTAAAAATATTACCATGATAAAGCATTAAAATACATAACCAATATTTTTCTTCACAGAGTATTGAGAATATACAGAATTAATCACCCTAAATATATACATATATTTAATACTACACATTTATTCTAATATGTATTTTACATATATATATTTCAAACCCACCTTGGTGGGACACAGTGGTGATTTCCTGGTATAATAACAATCTATTCATTATTTATATAACATTATCTGTATAATGATTTTATAACATCATTTATACATAAATGTAGTATTTGCTAATAAATTACCAATGAAGGGCACTCACCCTGTAGCAAAAATGCCACTCCATCTCCTGGTAAAAAAATATAAATATATTCTTTTATCACTGCACCTTTCTAAAATAAAATATATATATATATATATATATATATATATATACACACATGAAGACTGTCACACAATGAAACCCTTTGTCACTTCTCTTTTTCTCTCTCCCTCGTTTTACCGAAGAAAACTCCTTAAATATATATTGTGATATATAATTAGAATCTTGTAATGAAAACTTGTTAAACTATAGATTGTCAAGAGCTCAGTCAACTCATGGAACCATCCAATATATTTGATTGAAATATATACACATGTAAACAGAATTATACTAAACAATATTCATTATTTAGTTCTTTTATTTAAAATGCATTGAGGCCGGGCGCTGTGGCTCACGCCTGTAATCCTAGCTCTTGGGAGGCCGAGGCGGGCGGATTGCTCAAGGTCAGGAGTTCAAAACCAGCCTGAGCAAGAGCGAGACCCCGTCTCTACTATAAATAGAAAGAAATTAATTGGCCAACTGATATATATATAAAAAAAAAATTAGCCGGGCATGGTGGCACATGCCTGTAGTCCCAGCTACTCGGGAGGCTGAGGCAGAAGGATCACTCAAGCCCAGGAGTTTGAGGTTGCTGTGAGCTAGGCTGACGCCACGGCACTCACTCTAGCCTGGACAACAAAGTGAGACTCTGTCTCAAAAAAAAAAAAAAAAAATGCATTGAATTGCTAACTACCATGTTATGCAATAGGAACTGAAAGTCTAATAAGCAAAGGTCTTGCTATTCCCTCAGGAGCTCACAGCTTGTTGGATGATACAGGCTTGTATACAAATATCACATTACAATGGAAAAGTGCTAACATGCAGCAGAGGAGGCAACAACTACTTCTCTTGCTGGATTAGGCTGGGTGGTCAGAAAAGGTTTTACAAAAGAGGTGATAATGTAAATTGGAGTTTACCTACACCTGACAACCTCCATCCATATTTTTTATAAAATATAATTATGATTTTGTGTATATACCATGAAAAAATCATTAGGGCCAGTCACAATAGTGCATAATCTTACAAAAATTCAAGAACATTTGTATTATCTAATATTTTGAAATAATAAAAAATTCAAATCTATTTATAGGCACTTATTATCAAACATAATCATAAATATTTGCTTTTACAGTACCCAGAATTTCCAAATGTTTGATACAGAATGAAAAAAATGTAACTATCTCATATAGAGAATTAAATATCTTTATTTGTACAGTTTTACACATTCAAATATAGATTTATTTTAATATGACAGGAATAACTATCAATTTGATTAAGGGGAAATTAACAGGAATGTGTGTATTTATTAACATATGAAGCACTTTAGCAGATAGAAAGGATATTTTTGTATCATTTAGGACATTATGAAAGATGAAGTGTTATGTGCTGCCCACTGGCACCGGAGATTATGAGCTGTTTTCACAATTGGCTTTTCATTGCATAAAGAATGCCCATTATATGCTTGGGATTCCTATGCCAGCAGGCTTACAACAAATGCTGGAAGCCTATTGTTTATAACTTTACTTCTTGCCAAGCATTTCAGTTATGTTTTCTTTGGTTATATAGAGGGCCAGGGCTGTTTAAAGTGAAAGAAGTAGCCATCTTCATCTTGCAATCTGAACAGATGTTATATCACAATGCCTATACACTAGTATACAATGGTAATGCTATCTCCTTCACCCTGGTCTTAAAGTCCTTAGAGCAACAACTCTGTGTTAGATAATACAATTGCCTAACACAGGATTTACCTCCAATATCAAAACTAAATGTAAATGAGAAATGCAATATAGGTGAGCAGGAAGCATTTCTCACTTTTATCCAAGAAAAAGTTAATATGATTTCATGAATTGACACATGTAAATTTTACTTTATAAGTGCATATATAGCCAAAGGGATTAAAATAAAACAGCTTACAACAAGTTTCAGAGGGTTGGGTGAAAGTAGGGGCAGGTAGCCAAGTATTATGTAAGAGTGGAACAACATCTAGGAAAAGAAAATAATAAGCTAATCTTAAGAAGCTAGAGTAGAGTGGTATAGGGCACCAAAGGTACCAACAATTTAGGGTATGACTCAGATCCTGGATCTCCATATCATCCTCAGGAAATAAGAAGCATGCTAAAAGCACTGTAGAAGATGAACAATGCCATTTAAACCATAAGCATACCTAGAGTTTTCCCAGGTTGTATGTAAGAGCATTGTGTATGGAAAGCATGCATGAGGATGCACATTTTTGTCTTTCCTTTATATTTTAGGATTATGTTTAAGTTTGCCTAGGTTTTAATGGAATTAACAGCAATGATTGGGTTGGAGTTATGCTTTAGTTTGTCTCAGAGGGAGCAGTCCAGACATGGGTACCCTAAAGAATGAAATGTAAAACAACGAACCCTGCCTGCTACAACCAGAAGGAAAATTGATAACACAATGTGTGAAAAATAACAGAGTAAATCATTTTCATACATGTGGAGAAATTATTTTCAGGGAATCCTTAGAAAGACAGCTATCCACAGGCCATCAAAAACCCATAAGGACCTTTGCCATCCTTCAACCACTTCAGTAGGGAGAGAATATGTGTGAAACAGAGAAATAAGCAATTCCTGGTCAATATGTGTCTGCAGTGACAGTTTTGCAGTGTGTATATGGATTATAAGCAAACCTACTTGATCTTAAAATGCATTGTTCTCTGTAGAAGCAAACTTGGAATATTAATAACAAGAAATGTGGAAACAGAGTTGTTGAAAATTCTGTACTTAATGTGTGAACTCAGCAAATGCAGACACAAAGACTGTGGATTCTTTGAATGATTATAAAATCTTTGATAGAAATAAGTGTTCTGATATTGGAATTGGACATGAAAGACAATATACTGGTGACAAAGATTCAGGGCAAAGAAAGAAGAGGGTTGTTCCAATTATAATTTTCACAGAGGTGATCCTTAGAATATGGCTGAGAAAACACTTTTTTGTTCATTTATTTATTTATATTTTTGGTGGGAGTGTTTGGGAGATAACCTCAGCACTAATAGGTATATGATGTTAATTGTTTAGTAAGCTTAACTGTTAATGGTTCATTTCATAATATTGATTCAATGATTATAAACTACTGTAATTTATAGTTGTTGTCATAAAATATTAAATAATATAACAGCATTGTCAACAAGCATAGCTAGTGACTACAATTTCTTCAGATATTGTTTGAGGAACAATATTTCAACAGATACTTTTCATTTTAATTGCAATAAAGGATCCAAAGGCCAGAATGAGAAAAATAAACCTCTTACAGTTATGATTGTCAAAGAAAGCCCCTAGTAATACATGACTTATAAAAACTTACAACAAAAGTATCCTTTAGGATGGGGCCTTGGAATCTGCACTTTAATAAACATTCTGGAAGCTTATTTTGTATTATGGAGTTTAGGAAAGACTGCCTAGGAGATGGCAAGGCCAAGGTAGTGAGTAATTGATCTGAGATATAGTAAAGCCATGCTGCATGACTTTTATAAGTTCTCCCACTGACTCTAATGAACAGCCAGGAATAAGAACACCTGTGCATTGGGTGTGACAGCTGAGGGTATTTTGTATTTTGCCATGGAATTATGCACAGAATAATTTTTGTATAGGTAAGAACTGCATATCTAACAACACCCTATTTCACCTCACTTATAAATTCAGGGAAAAAATACCAGGTGTAATTCAAAATAAATTTCACCAAAGGATGCTGTAACAAAACAGCAGTGTGTGGATATGTGCTTATGTTTCCCTGAGAGACTATATATATATATATATATATATATATATATATATATATATATACCCATATACATACATATACAGAGAGAGTGAGAGCACATGTGCTAGGTCATGATCTTCTAACACTGTTGACAGGGTTTCAAACATATAGGTTAAAAATCTGACTACATGATACAAGCAATAAAAGCCATAGGAAGGAGCAAAGAAAATAAATCAAATATGGTTCACTTAGATATGGGAGGTGAAAGATTACTTTTTTATGGTTAAAACGGTTTGAAACAATTGGCAAGGTTTATGCTATGTATCATCTTCTTCAATGCAGCTTTTTCCCTAGAGGATAGATTACAAGTGTGCAATTGAACCTTCCCTTATTATACCTCCATTTCCATTCTAATTATATGAATGTGTACCATACATGCAAAGTTTTATACCTATTACTCTAAATCAATAATATTTTATTTTACTCAATAATAGTCTTCTTAGAGTTTAGGCTATCTGAGAAATCTATGTTTATAGGTGTTTACAAAGTAATATTATTTTATGTAAAGTAACGAAAATGTTGGTGCTAATTGCTGTATACATTGCTTGGAAAAGCAAGGCATTTTCAGCTGAGTAGTTAGTACTATTAACCAATCTCTTTCTATACATTCTGGTTTTTAATCTCCTTCAACAAAGTCTTCTGTCTACATTTTGTTCCCCATATTGTTCTAATCTCAATTTCTACATTAGAAAAACACAGTGGTAAGAGGGGTACTTTGCAGATTAGGCCCAAGAAGAAGAGTGGTTTCCTAGGGATGTTCCTGTTGATTTTCATGACTTTTAAATATATTGATTGCTCAATAAAATGACAAACTCTGCTAGTTTACCTATTATCCCTAGTGTTGTTCTTTTGATTTTTCAACCAGAATCGATGTACACAATAATCACATGCTTTTTTGTTTTCTGAATTCCTTCAAGCAAAACATAATTCTATAATGACCAATTACATTCTAACACCTGCTGATATGAAGAGGACCTTGTCAACATCAATCTAGATTGAAGAACAGCTTTCCTTGATTTTCAGGAAATGAGCAATAAACAAAGTCCATTTCTTAGCAGGAAAACTCATAGGCACTTTATTCCAAGGTAGCTCACAGAATAATTAGGATTTAATGGAATTAGATATTTTACCATCATTTGAGAGAAAAGTTTTGCTCTAGGCTAATTATTATGGTTAAGGATTCCAAGAAAAACACTAAAATTCCTGGATCCTTTGAAGCTAATATTTATTTAAAATAAATCCACCCATAAAAGTCCTTCTCTACTATATTATCTCTTCCTTTTTCTCGTGCGATACAAAAACTCTGCTCAAGCTGAAAGGTAAACAAATTGAATAGAATCATCATTTGAGCTCAAGCCATACCAACAATTTTGTCGGTCTCCATTGCCAGGAAATCTTGCTTAAAATTATGCAAGGATAATTAGATCAACACAATGAGGAAAATATCTTGGTGTCATATCAAAAAAGTGGGGGGAGGAATAAGTTGCTGGAAAAGTACTGCTAGCAGATTGCCTAAAAAGGATAATGAATCTATTTTATCATGTTAAAATCCAATCTGAACACTGAAATCAATGATAACTTTCTAACAGAGTAAGAACACATTTAAGTGCATTTTAATATGTAGTCATATGATGTGTGTATCTGTATACATGTATACATACGGAAAAGCACCTGAACCTCAACTTTTACTTATTAGGAGTACACTAAAGCAAAATGCTATCAGGGGATATTTGCCCCCTGGCATCCCAACACCATGACTTCCAGGTCTTGATACATCAACAGAAGAGTTTTATCTAAACAGAAGCTCTGGATGCATTTCCTAGGTTGATGTTTAGTGGAGGGCAAATATTATAATAAGAATTACCAATAAACTTCCTTATTAAATGAATATTTATACATTTGATTTTATTTTTATTTAAAGAACATAAATGATAAATGCCAAATATTAAAATAAATGAGAGTATTTTATTTTTGTATAATTAGAAAATCCAGTCCCTGCATCCTGGCTTTTAGACATCTTTAATAGAACTATATTGATCAGGATCTCTATCATATATATTCATATATCAATATCCATAATTTTTTCTTAATTTGTTTAATAGAGGATTACTTAAGATCATTTTTGTAGCTGAGGAGTAACAACATAATTATTCTAAGATGGTGAATATAGACAAAAGAATGAAGAGAACAAAAGTCATTAAGCGGGAAGGCTCTCCTCACCCTGAAGAAACAGGTGAATGAGAAAAAAAATGACTAAACAAAGTCTTTTGGAAGCAGAACATTCTTCTGAGACATTGCAAAGATCTGTGTAGCTATTCTGCCCTTATCAAAAACTCACTCTTCTCTATTACACAAAGAAGGAACACAGAGAAAAGGACCCTTATACTTGGAATTAGAATATCTGGGTTTGAGTGTGACTTTATCACTTACTAATTATGTGATCTTGAACAAGCTGCATAACCTTTTTGTGTGTCAGTTTCCTTGTCTAGAAAATGGACATACAAATATCCAGAACTGATTGGAGAATCAAATGTGGTAACATACAAGAAAGAGCCTGGTATGCTGTAAGACATTTTACATCTATAAAGTACTATACTCGTCACCCACATACTATTAATATTATTACATAATAGTGAAAAAATTTGAGAGTTATGATACCTCGGTTGAGTTTAAAGAAGAATATATTCATTTGAAGTTTAATCATTATTGTGTGATCCTCTTCATATTAACTTACTTCAATTATTATGCTTTAATCTTAGACTCTAATTATATATCCAGTTTTACTTACTCCATTAAGTGACTTTAAAAAGGAGTCACATTAAATAAAGGCCCCTTAACTTTTTATGATATAAAGAGTTGCCATAGACACACTCTTTTTGCATCTTACCCTGGTACAGTCAGACTCAATTAACTATTCAGACTGGCAAAGCGCCTTTTACATTTTTCATAAAGATTCTAAGTGAAAAGGTTGTACTTATCTTTCAATTAAGTCATACATCTTTCAAAAATAGCTAATAGATTGAAGCAAAGGCAGTGTCACAGTCACAGATTGTATTTAGTGCAATTTCACAGACAAAAATGGAGCAAGCTAGATTATTCAAAAATGTGTTCCTAGCAATTTTTCAATGCATCAAAATAAACTGGATGGAACTTTGAACAGAAAGTCCAAAGGTACATGTTGGTTAAAAATTTTCGGCACAGATAATTGCATGGGAATTTCATCTGACCTCTCTGTTATTCATTTAGAGATGTCCAAAAGTAATTCCTGAAAGATTTGAAATGTTCATTGAAAATTTCAGAATGTCAGAATCTTCTCTGAATAACTTTTAAATCACCTGGGAATGCACCACTGATTTAGATAATGGTGGAATGTAGCTATGGAACAAGTTAAAAGATCACAAGGTTTTGGTTTGCATTTCCCTGATGATTAGAGATGTGGAGAAATTTTTCATGTTTGCCATTATTAGTCTGTCCTCTTTTGAAAAGTTTCTGTTCATGTCCTTTGCCCACCTTTTAATGGGGTGTTTGGTTTTTTTCCTGTTAATTTTCCTGAGTTCTATCTAGATTCTAACTAACAGCCTTTTATCGGATGTGTAGCATCCAAATATTTTCTCCCATTCTGTAGGTTGTCTATTCAGTCTAATGATAGTTTCCTCAGATATGCAGAGGCTTTTTAATTTGATAAGGGCCTATTTATTTAGTTTTGTTGTTACTGTGATTGCTTTTGGGGTCTTCTTCATAAATTCTTTGCCTAAGCCACAGTCTGTAAGAGTTTTTCCATCATTTTATTCTACAATTCTTATGGCTTCCTGTCTTATGTTTAAGACTGTTATCCATCATGAGTTGATTTTTGTGAGAGGTGGAGGTGTGGATCCTGTTTCAGTTTTCTACATGTGTCATAATGAGGTATCACTTAACTTCAATGAGATTGGCTTTTATCAAAAGGTCCCAAAATAAGAAATGTTGGCATTGATGTAGACAGATAGGAACGCTCATGCACTGCTGGTGGGACTGCAAATTAGTACAACCTCTGTGGAAAGTAATGTGGAGATACCTCAAAGAACTAAAAGTAGAATTATAACGCCATTTGATCCAGCAATCCCACTACTGGATATTTATCCAAAGAGAAAAAAGAAAAAGACATTCTATGATAATGACATCTGTACTCAGATGTTTATAGCAGCACAATTCACAATATAAAGATGTGGAAACAACTCAAGTGCCCATCAATACGTGAATGGATTAATAAAATGTGGTATATGCATATCATGGAGCACTACTCAGCTGTGGAAAACAATGGTGATATAGCACCTTTTGTATTATCCTGGGCAGAGCTGGAGCCCATTCTTCTAAGTGAAGTATCGCAAGAATGGAAAAACAAGCACCACATGTACTCACCATTAAATTAGTACTAATTGATCAATAATTATGTGCACATATGAAGTAATATTCATCAGTGTCAGGCAGGTGGGATGCGGGTGGAAAGCCTGGGTAAATTCATACCTAATGGGTGCGGTGCACACTGTCTGGGGGATGAGCATACTTATAGCTCTGACTCAGGTGGTGCAAAGGCAAACATATATAACCACAGTGTTTGTACCACTATAATATTCTGAAATTAAAAATAAATAAAACATTTTTAAAAATGCAAGTCTGGAAAACATGCAAAACCCAAACTCTACAAATTATTTTTCAGAAAGAAGGAAAGAAAGAAAGAAAGAAAGAAAGAAAGAAAGAAAGAAAGAAAGAAAGAAAGAAAGAAAGAAAGAAAGAAAGAAGAAAGCAAGCAAGAAAGAAAAATATAAGGCTACTAAGGGCAAAGTTTCCATGAGCTAGCCAGCCAGGCTATGGAGCAGCTCTGTGAGCATTTTATCAGTCTGGGAGGGAACATGAGGAGATGATACCTTCTCTCAACTCACGTAAAAAGGATTTGACCAAGTTCACATACCAGCTTTTATGTTATAAATATTTTTAAAAATTGGGCAGGATAATTCTATGACTCTATAATGTTTTCAGTATCTGGGTTATCCTTATTATTTGAACCTCAGTATTCACTGACTTTATTTCTTAAGTATCTGTATACTAATTAGTCTGCTACTTTACATTCAGGTATCCCTATTTGGCAAGAAATTTTAGAGCAAAATATGTTCAATTCAGAAATTTATTTTTAACATCTTTTATAAGTTTTAATTGATACACATAACCCTTCACTTTCACTGTCACTGACTTATAACAAAATCATCTAATGATATCTCCTGAATAAAAAAAGAAATAAAGAAATAATGTTTACCCTCAGTATCCCAAGTGTTCATTTGTTGTGGAAGGTGGTTTAATGTCAAGGCTATAGGTAAGAATATGGTAAGAAACCCTGAAAGGGCCATGCCTAATTGTAAAATGGTGAAGTATATAACAAAAACATAGTTACTATTATTAAAAATTATAGATGCCATTTATACAGTGTCTACTATATATCACAATGAACTAAGAGGCTTAAAACTCATTTTTCTCTATCCCTTACAATTATATTAAAAGCTAGGCATTAATTTCTCCTTTTAATATATAAGGAGTATGAGTCACAAAAATGTTGTGCAACTTGATCAAGCTCAAGTGCTAGTAAGTTTGGAGACAGGATTCAAACTACAGTTTGTCCCCTCAAGCCTCAGGAACTATGCCAAGCCAGGAGTTTTATGCTATACAGCTAAAGCTAATAAACAATACTAAAATTATAAACACTAAAGTGCTCCTCTAACTTATCATTTAGTATTTAACAAAATTATTGGTTTCCCAAATATTCAATCCCTGACCCTGCCAGGGAGAGAAGTGTTAGTCTCATGTCACCCACAGGGTGCCCACGCTGGATCAATGTCTCTCTGCCTTGGGATCTGCCCCAGTCTGCTGGACTCACCAGGCCAGCAGCACCTGGGAGCCTTGGTGGGTAGGTGGCTCACAGTCTGAGTAACCCTCAGTCTGCTGTAGGGACCCCAAAGGAAAGGTCCCATTTCCTGGAGCTGCCTCCTGGTGGTGGCCAAATCGTTTCTCTTGGCAGCCACGGATAGGGAATGGGGAGGGGAGAATGAAGCAATATGGTGCCTGCCAATCTGCTTGGGTTTGCTGGCTGTGAGGTACACCAAGAAAGCCAGGAGCCTAGCTCCCCGTCCTCAAGAGCCTCACTGCTCACTGGCCGCCGCCATCTGTGGGCGGATGTTGATAGGTCTCTCCAACGACTCAGGAGCCCACCAGCAGTTGGAGATGCAAGGGAGGGGAAAGTTAACTGCTCAACCTACCCCTGTCACTGATCTACAAGACTCTCCAGGGGCCTTTCTCCTTCTAGTTCTCCTCCGCAACTTCTTCCCACAGAGTCTCCTATAGTCTCAGACACCCTTCCTTCTGACCCTCATCTGATCTATATTTGCCTCTATTTTTTTCCACTTTCTTCTAAAATCTATCTTTCTTTCAGAGATACTCTGGCAAGTGTTTTTTCTCGTTCCCTACCTATCTTGCCCCTGTACTAATTTTTGTTACACTTTTTAACATTAGTTTTCCAAAGAGCATTTATAGCCTTTGGTTGCTATGGTTTGAAGATTTGTACCCACCAAAACTTGATCCCCGATGTGGCAATATTGAGGAATGGTGCCTTTAAGAGGTGACTGCATCATGAGGGCTCTGCCTTCATGAATGGATCAATCTATTCATGGATTAACAGGTTAATAGATTAATGGGTTATAATGGGAATATGACATAGCTTTATAGGAAGAGATGTGAGCTAATATGTCAGCACACTCAGCCCCTCACCATGTGATTCTCTGTGCCACCTTAAGACTCTTCATAAAGCCCCCATCAGCAAGAAGGCCCTCACCAGATGTGGCCCCCTGACCTCGGACTTTTCAGCCTCCATAAATTTAAGAAATAAATTTATTTTCTTTATAATTTACCCAGTTGCAGGTAATCTGTTTTATAGCAACAGAAAATGAACCAATACAGTAGTTTTAAAAAATGTGGGGGAATCTTAGATGCTTTGGTATTGATGAAAGTTTTAAACCTTCATCTTAGGAAAATGCATGCTTGTGTATACATATATCCAATATCTTGTGTGTAATTTCAAGGGTTGCTAGAATCCCCAAACAAACTAGAACTTTATTATGACCAATTGTCCTGGTTTCCCTGGGCCTAAGCAGGTTTATGGGACATGAGACTTTCAATATTAAAACCAAGAAATTCCTGGACAAACCAGGACAAGTTGATCACCCTAAAAATGTGACATTTATATAATACTTCAGTACATACTTTTTACGAGAAGCTAAGGCTTTTGGTTTTGTATATTAAAAATTAGGACATTGAGTAAAGCAAAATCATGAAGGCTTTACTAGGTCAAAACCTTTATATTTTATTTTAGCACAAAAAAATGAGCTTTTGAGATGAATTCTAATGTAGTGCAAGGAGGGGGGATGAGTTAATTTTTTTGAGTTGTACAAGGCTATTTTATTGTAGCTCAAATGTTTCAGGAGAGGAAGCCTTACTATTTTATGTTCATTAAACTTAGACTTTCAGAAGTATTCAAAATATGTTTCAAACATATATATGCTATTCATGCTTTAAGTGAATGTATCAGTGAAACAACCTGTTCTGTGAAAAATGGGGAGTACACCTGAAAATATAACGACTTCATAAATTGGCCATTTTCTCATGAAAAAAATTAATATTGACTTGTGTATTAAATTGGTGATTTAATATCTAAAGGCCTTACAAAGATATAATTCAGTAATTTGTAATTATTTCCTAATTACAATTTTACTTTTACTATAGCACCAAGTGCCACCAATATTAGTAGTTATCATTCATTCCTCACATCATACTTGTTTCTAAAAAAAAGAGCTTTAGCCACTGTCCTCTATAAAATATGGTATCTTTTATATAGGAACCTGAACATTTTTTATAAATCACAACCTCACATTTCTAGGGTTGCGACAAAATACATTTTTATTTCAAATGGCAGGTAATACTAAAACACCTCAGCTTATGTGTTATTAATCAAGAATCCAGAACAATCTCATTTTGTAAATCCATAATATGAAAGCATAGCTACAGACTGTCCAATCAGATTTCATTCTCCTTTCAAATCAGATTTCCCTTATTCTGTCTCTACTAAAAGACTCACAAAATAAAACTCAAAGACAAAACATAGCTATCTTATCAGCAGGCTGTCAGATGCTGGTATTTTCTGAGATTTTTACTCATTCTTATCACCCGCCACTCAAATATTCAAAACAGTGGATGTAGCATTACGCTATAGCAATACTTACTATGTACTCCTGAAACTTAGTGTTGACTTTATGCTATAATGTGAAAACCAAAAAAGAAAAAAAAAAGTTTCAATCACTGGCCCAAAGAGAAAAACCTCAGAGATACATATGTCCTTTGATTTCATTAAAAATGTGATGACATTCATAAGCCAGAAGTTTGTAGAGATGACACTACACAGAAGGCCTGCAGCCTAGATGTAAACAGTGACACAGCTGAATCTGATAAATTGGCAAATTTACATTAGGAAAATATCCCTGACTGTCATAGATTTGAACTTTTTAAATTATTCACAATTTTCTAATCACCTTCATCACTTAATTCAGATAGACTATAACATTCAATGGTTTACTACGTATGGAAAGAGAAAAATATCAAAATTCTAAGGCATAGGTATCAAATGTTTTTCCCAATGAAGATAAAACAATTTGGAATCTTTTAAAGTTAACCGCGAAATGTGAATGTCTTAAATATTTTTTAAAATAATTCAAAATACTTTGTATGTTTGGTCAAAAATTAATTAGAAGGTAGGACAATTACTAACATATCTTTCAAAACACACCTCTTTATGCTCCCGTTTTCCTAGTGTAGGTAACAGAAATTGGATAACTCATAGTTACATAATGGAGTTTCAAGATTTCATACTATGAAATGTGATAAAATTTTGCTATTTATTATAATATGTACCAGGCTCCCCAGAACCTTTTAAATTACTTGTATATAAACTGCTAATTAATACTTGTAAACTAAAATTTAATACTTTAGAAAGACTTACTCAAGATATCAAAATCCGGGTTGTCAGATTTTAAAGTGTATGTTAGAAAATATTTAGACCACTAGTGTGTCTGTTAATATAGATATACACACATGTGTGTTTATATATGTAAAATTTTTCATATATATTTTTGATATCAAGAAAGGGGGTATTATTTGCCCAATTTATTATAGTAGACCACATCATTTTATATTTTTCTACTTAAAGGGCAAGAGACTAAAGGAAGAATTCAAAAGTATTTATCCTCCACTAGATAAATGCAGATGGATTTAAATTACTGGACTCTTCAAAACATGTTATATTTGTTGCCAAGAAACACAGGTGCTTCTAAACTCATCCAAAACCAGTTTACTTTTGGGGCTGTGTAAAAGTCTTTAGAGGATTCCTGGGTAACTGCTAAATATTGTTGGCTAAATTAAAGTTTTTATTTGAAATTTAAACATAGGCAGGAATTAACCTCTGATTCTTACTCTTAGCCTAAAAAATTAATAAAATTGTTAACATCTGGAAACATTTGAAAATTTATTGGTAGCATTAAGCAAGTTAATATTTAGCACTTAATTTATATGGTAAGGCTAATTATAAGAACTCAAAATATATATTTTCAGTGATGGTTATGGTTGCCATTTGAGAAATTGTATTGCACTCTTTCCCCAGGAATTTCTTGAGAAATATTTATTTACTTTGTATGATACATTTCCACCTTTGTTCTAGGAAATGTCTTTTCTACTCACATTGATTCACCTTTTGCAATATAACACTGTGTATGTATCATGATTCAGCTTTAAAATTGGAAAGTGTGGGGGTTTGAAACTTGTTTTTGCCATGTGATAGCTGTGCAACCTTAGGCATATTTTTCAACCTCCAAGTATAATAAGGGTAAAACAGATATTCCTCATAGGGGTTATTTTAAGCATTCAATTAAGATATTGAAATATGGAACTTAGCACATGGTGACATAGGAAGTACTCAATAAAATTGGCTGTTATAATTATACTCTAGCTACACTCACCTTCTTATCACTGAGTTCTCTATATTTATGATGTCTTTGTATTTACTAGTCCTTCAGCTTACAATGCATTTTTTACTATATCTATTCAAATTCTAGATATCTTCAAGTTGTCACCTCCTCTGGGCAAATAATCTAAGTCCCCACCAACTGCATAAACAAATTTCTGATTTGTAGTCCATAGCTTGCCAAAGTTACCCTTATTTCAGTATTCAACATATTTTAATTTACACTTTATATGGAATCTCCCTTTCAACTATGAATACCATGAAGACTGAGAAACTATTTACTTCTTTTTTATCTGCTCCATGGCTACAATGGCACGTATGCAATTGGTAGATTCAATATGGGGGGGGGGGGGCTTAAATGAATATATGAATATGCCACAATCTTATCTACATTAGAAAGCAATGCATTCTGTAATTAAGAATCTGCTGAGAAATTATAATAGAATAGATTAGTATGGAAATAACATATAGCAGTAAATATTAATTACCAAATGTTATAATAAATATTTTAATAGTTCTGATATTTAAGATGTATATCATAAGAAAATAATTTTGATAAGAGATGCTTGAAAATTAACTGTTTAATTTTCAAAGAAATCCTGTTGCTACCCCATCCTTAAAAAATGATGAAACTGGGTGTGGTGGTGCACACCTGTAATCACAGCCACTCGAGAGGCTAAGGCAGGAGTATCACTTGACCTCACGCATTTGAGTCCAGCTTGGGTGACACAGGGAGACCTCATCTCAAAAAAGTGATAATAAACATCAATATAAAGGAGATACAATGTAACTTTTTGGGAAATAAAAAATATTAATTAAAATGCTTTGAATCAGCCTTGATAAAAAATGAAGGAAACCATGGTACCCATGGTTATTTGACGATAAGTCCTAGAAGGAGTCTTGTTGACCTAAGCATATTAAATATTGAAATTAATGAGCTAATTATTATTCATCTTAGTAAGATAAAAAAATGTAGAGGTTAAAGAATATTTACATGTTACCTCTACAAAAGGACATTAAAAACAACAACAACAAAAAAGAAGATTGAAAAGAAAAAGCAAGTATGGCAAAGGACTTATTCATGTTTAAATTCACAATAACTCTCTCAAGTTTTCATAAAGTAACCAGAACGAGCAAGAAATCCCCCGTAAGACCAACCATACCACTATGAAGTTCTCTGACTTATTTAAGTATGTAAGTATAAAAATCCCTAAGTCCACCATATGAGTACAAAGTTACTATCTAATCTTCCATTGTTATAAATTTTAATCATAAAGCAAGTGATGGTCACAAAGCTTGTAAATCATGTTTATCAGAGGAAATTGATTTTTTCACTCAATCTAGAGAAAATTAGATCTGAAAGAAGTGAAATTTGTTTGCTTAAACTCACTGGCTCACAAGGCTCACCAGCCTTATGAAAATATAGCTATATCACTACATTCACTTTCCCACCCACACCAACAGCCTCCCACAACTACAAATATAGTCTATGTGAGTTTCCTATTATAAGATAGTATGGAATATTATATTATATATCAAGCTATATATATTAAACATAGTATACATATCCTATATATAGCTTAATATGTAATATTACCTTTTAGCCACAAAGCTCTATCATTTTTGTATACTATTTGAGAACAGGCTGTCTTTAACAGGATAATTTCAAGTCTAAAACAAAGTTAAATTTTTAACTCAACGTACGTACATGATCCTCACAAGAACACTTTTTTTTTAGGTATTCTTTCCTATTTTACAGAAGAGAAAACTTAGATGCAAACATGTTAATTTGTTTGAGGCAATACAAGTAATAGGTGGTAGGGAAAGAAGCTGAGCTTAGGCAGACTGCACAAGTCTATGTTTTTTCCAGTTCTCCTTTTACTATGGTTCTATGAGACAAGGTTAAAGAAAACATAACTTTTTCCCAATTCTCAGTCCAAGACTAAGAAATCTTCAGCACTATGCATGTGTGTTTGTGAGAAAAAGATTTTACACAAATATATATATATATATTCACATTATATAGATATATGGTCTATAGTACAGCCATAAATTAATTTAAAATGTATAGTTTAAACATGATATTTTAAAATTCCAGCAAAAATGACATAAAATCCTATTTATTTTTCTATCTATATGTATGTATCTTGTAGTTTCTTCACAATATTATCAAGATATCTGAAAGCAGAAATACTTAACCAGGGGTCCATTTAATCCCAAGAAAGCTGATTTATGAATGGATTACAGGAGTATTTGGACTGCTGGATTTATATGTAAAACGTTGTATATACAGGATGTTTACTTTGTATTTTTCTGGGAAGTTCCATAGCTTTTATTAGATTTACAAAGGATGCATTAACCAAAACAAAATAAAACAAAAAGTCAAAGGAATTAAAGTCTTTATAGCCTCTCTATATAGTAAATTCTATTTTTCTCTACTTTTCATTTCTAGCTGGACAATGTCTTATAAAACTTTAGCTCACTGTATTCTCCCTTCAAGCCCCAAGTGAAATAGGAATTAATCTTATCTACTTAGTGAGGGCTGGATATGATAGGATATGAACAGAGTGGAGAAAGATTGTGAAATAATTGGAGAATATTTGGTGTCTTTTCCCCATTGCAGCTAAAAGATTATTTAAAATAACCATTTTACTTGCTTCAGCTCTGATTTGCTTTCTTCCAGATTCTCTAATGCTCTTCCACATCTATTTTGTCCTGGATCACCTTCCACGTTTTAGGTAAATATTCCAGGGAAACCTTCCCTGATCTTAAACCTAAATTGAATACATAGTATTATTCTCTCTCATAGTACTTCCTTTCATTAAGAATATTTATCTTAATTCTGAACTATTTACTTAGGTGTTTGTCTAATATGTGATGTTGTTTTAAAGGATGAAGCTCAAAGAAGGCATACTCTGTTTATCTTTTTATTTGTAGTGTCTGATCCATTTCTTGGCACATAATAGTGGAGAATGTTTTTTCCTGAAGAAATTCTCCTCTCTAAAATGAATCTTACAATTGATCTTATTTCATGTTCTCTATGGCTTTGAGAGGTCTCAGTATCAAGCCAACTATCCATCTTCTTAGCCATTACCCTTTATCCAAGCCACCAGCCTCTTTTGCTTAGATTAATGCAAAAGCATGCAAAAGGCTTTCCCTCTCCTGCTTCTGACCTTTCAAAACATTCTAAAAACCTCATCTAGAAGGAAAATTTTGACACACAAATATGATTGAGTCACCTTTTGCTTACAATTTTTCAACAGCATACTATTGCTTTTAGGAGATATCTAAAGTCTTAGGATATTTAGCATGGCCTATGAAACCTGCATGAAGAGGTTTCTACCTAGTTCCTCATCCTTATCTAGTACCATTCTTTTATTCTTAGATTTACTTTCTCTGGCCTTTCTGTCCCTTCCCACGATAGCTTTGCATAAGGTCTTTACTCCTTTAGAATAGTCTTTCTTCATCTCCCTTAGTTAACTGACAATGTTTATGGCAGCACAATTCACAATTGCAAAGATGTGGAAATGATACTATATTGATTTTTTAATGGAAGTTCAGAACATCAAAAATATTGAAGTCATATAAATTTGCCGTGAGTTTATATACAGCTTAAAAAATGTTTGCAGATACTGATTGCACGATGATGGGTTGCTTTCATGACAGAAATATTGAAAATGCATTAAATGCATTATTCTTAATTCAGTACATTATTCACATTCAGATTTAATTGCAATCTAAATAACCACCTCTTTCTCATAAAAAGATTGATCATTCCACTTTGTGTTTACACATAATCGCCTGTAGAAAAGCAGTTATCATTCTGTTCATTTCTACATTCTTTCAACAACCCTACTCTATGCCAAGCTCTGTGTGAGATCTGGGAGTTACTACTATGTACTCAGATTCTGTCATCAATGAACTTATTGTCTTTCGGGAAAGACAAAGAGATTCTTTCAGAATGGCTTGACAAATCTCAAGATGGAAGAGCAAGGGAAACAGAAAGAGGGCTCTAAATTAGACAGATTAGAAGAAACATCAAGGAGTAGATATAGGGAGTAAGGGTATCCTCGACAGAGAAATATATACATATGCTATATGAAACTGCATAATATATTTAATAAAGGGCAAGAAATTTTGTGTAGCTTGGGTCAAAGGCATTGGGGTCAGTGAGATAAATTTTAAGCTAAAGAGGTAACCAGGATTTTTAAGTCACAAAAATATAAAAGGAAAAGTATGTCCCCAAAATATTTAATACAAAGCAGTATATACAATATGCATATGCTTACCTTTTGTCAAAGTATTTAAAACTTTGCTCTGTGTGTATACACATATATCCTTACACATATGTAATTTTAAAAATACACAAAATCCTAATTATATAACACATATACACCACAGGGTTTTGGATATTTAAACAAAAGTAAATGACTTGCTATTGCAAATATGTACATATGGAAAATGGATATATTTACTCATGCAACTGCTTTTTAATATTCCATTACTTCTGCCAAATCAAGCAATAGTCACTCTGGCAATATGAGTAGACAGAAATAGTGAACAACATAAATGTTAGTATTTATAGATCAGCCTTTTATAGGAATGTAGTTTTCATGTAAACAATTCATTTGGCATATTAAAACAAGCTCTTTATGTCCCTTGTTACGGTTTTTTCAGGCAAGCAGAACAATTTCAAGGGAACCTAAAAGTAGACTGTCAATATTAGTCATTGCTCAAGTTGTGTTTACAAGCAGTTCACTAATTTACATTCGATTTATATCAAGAACGAAGAGTGGAAGTGTAATGAAGTGCAAAGTATCTTTTTTTTTTTTTTTAATTTTCTTTCCTTTAGTGCACAGACTCGTGTATCGGCAGCTTTGGGGAGTTATTTTTTATTAATACTACCTCCAGAATATAAACCTATCATATTTTAAATTTCCCTTATTTCAGAAATTTTGTCTTATTATATTAAAACATGTTTGATATAAGTAACAGTATCAACTTCTGCACTGAATGTTTCCTAAGCCATCTCAAAATGCATACAAATTGCTAGAAATCAATCACAATTTATTTATCTAATATATTTACATAGTATCCAAAAGAGAAGACTGGATAGGTAATGCAAATCTAATATAAATCTGTAAGCTATTTTAACAACTTCAAATTTATGGTGCCCCTTAAGAGTGCTAAATCAAACATGACTTCTTCCAGAATTTTTGAGAGACATAAAATAAATAGATGATTAAAGAAGCTCTCTGTGAATGCATATTTTAATTTGTCCTCTAGCTGAAAGATTTTTATAGAGGTAGGTAAACTAAAGCTGTGTTTCTAAATAATGTTTCTGCAATATGTTTTTTAAATCTATAAGTTAAAATATTTCAGAGGGACAGTTTGAAGTGTTTTAAGCCATGCTAAATCCCAAGGACAATATTTCCTTAGGTAAAAGGGAAAGTTTACGATGAACCATGAAACCACAAAAACTGCAAGCATATAGGTATCCCTTCTGAGCTGCCTTAGCCAAGGGCATATGAGAATATCAAACATAGAATGATTCAAAAGTAACTTATAATGTCCGGCATTTTTTAATATCCTGAGAATCAATAAGTGTATTTTTTATCAGCAGAGTCAAAATTATAAGAAATTATCTAATTTTGTCTCAGCACAGTAATATGTGTTATAAGGAGCCCCAAAAATGTAAATAACAATCTTAACCTCAAAAATTTCATTTAATAGTTGAGAAAATGTGCTGTATCTGAAATTAAAAAAACATAAAGTATAATTTTTAGACTTTTATCACCTCAGATATAGAGAACACAGTATTTTAAGAAAAAAATCCTTTAATATTTTTTCTTGAACCCATAACACAAGCATTCTAGACTGCTTCAAAAAGAAATAGAAAAAAAAATTAAAGAAAGTTCTATACAGCCAATCCCTAATTCAAAATAGTGAAACAATCTCAAAGAAGTCCAGTCTCATTTCATTACCACACGTCTAAAAGTTCATGCTCTGGGTTTACCATCTTTTTTGAGATCTCCTCCTCAACACTAATGAAAAAGATACAGAAAGGTATTAATTATTCAGATGTCACTCTAGAATTATTACAATGACAGTAATCATCCAGTGAAGTTTACATTGGGGTTATGAATAGCTACTCAGTAGTTTAATTTTTTACATAATCACCCTCACTAACTTCTAACCAGGTATTGTCCA